>NC_134472.1:30394165-30450104 GCF_964194025.1 Convolutriloba macropyga
TAGCAGTAAAGAGAGCGCAAGCAGCAGCTATTTTAGACTCCACAGTTACTCTAAAACTCTTTATGAGAGAAGTGAAATTGCTGCAAGTAAAATAGCTTTTGATTGAAAACTCGCAATTTTTTCAATCAGTATTTGTTTTTTTGCAGCAATTTAACTTCTGGTTTCTCTCTTTTAAGGGCCGAAAAAAGGAAGCAAAAGCACATCTTGCCGACCTGGTGGCGTATCTTTCGTCATCAATACTCTTTCGCTGCAATATAACGATTTAACAGCCGTCAGTAGTGGATAAAACAGGGGTGCCAGCCACCATCCCAATTTAACTCATTCCCGCTAGCCGCATTCGGGGAAATGAGCCAAAATGTACTGGTAACTGGAACCCCTGTTTTATCCACTACTATATACACTATCGAAAATAAAATAAAAATTAAGCTTTAAACCCGCACACCCGCTTACCCCGCACAATCCGCATATTCCGCATGATTCTCTACCTAAAATTATGCGCACTGTGCGGGTATGCGCATCACTTGATTTTTTTAAAAAAAATTCATTATATCTATACCTTTGTCTAATAAATTGGCTAATAAGGAAATGGCTAGGGCTGATAATTTGGCTAATAATGAGGAAATGACTATGGCTAATAATTTGGCTAATAATTTGTTTAATAATATGGAAATGACTAAGGGTAATAATTTGGCTAAAAATTTGGGAATGACTCTGGCTAATAATTTGGCTAATACCTTTATCTAATAATATGGGAATGACTCAGGCTAATAATTTGGCTAAAAAAATGGGAATGACTCTGGCTAATAATTTGGCTAATACCTTTATCTAATAATTGGGAATGACTCAGGCTAATAATTTGGCTAAAAAAATGGGAATGACTCTGGCTAATAATTTGGCTAATACCTTTATCTAATAATTGGAATGACTCAGGCTAACATTTTGGCTAATAATATGTAGATAGATTTGGTTAATACCTTTGGCTAATATTTCGGGTAATACTTTTGGTTAATAATATGCGAATGACTCTGGCTAATAATTTGGCTAATAATATGTAAATAGATTTGGTTAATACCTTTGGCTAATAATTTGGCTAATACCCTTGGCTAATAATAGAAATAGATTTGTTTATAACCCCTGGCTAATAATATGGAAAATATTGGGTTAATACTCCTGGCTAAAATAATGTATATACATTTGACTAATAATTTGGAAATTACTATGGCTAATAATTTGGCTAATAATATGGGAATAGATTTGGCTAATAATTTTGGCTAATACCTTGGCTAATAATATGAGAAAATCGATTTGGCTAATACCCCTAGCTAATAAAAAGGAAATAGATTTGGCTAATGCCTTGGCTAATATCCTACTAATCTATTCTTCTAATAAATTATCTACACCTATACATTTGGCTATTTATTTGGAAACTATAAGATAATATTTATATTACTTGGGTTCATCTTTTATTTCATTAGCATAATAAACACCTCTACGTAAATCTCATTCTTTATGAATTTTTTATATGACCCCTTAACCCACTAAAGTTAACAATAGAAGAACGATATTCACACCTAACCTTAATTGAATTACAATCTTTACATATTGATTTCTTTTTATCAAAAGATGTTATTTGTTTTATAACCCCACATTTATTACTAATTTTATTTGTTATATCGAAGTTGATATCGGGTATAGTAAAACCATAAATGGGGTTGGGCTTAGAATTAGAACTAGCACTAGAATTGGAGTTAGAACTAGAACTAGAATTAGAATTAGAACTAGAATTGGAAATAGAACTAGAATTGGAAATTGAACTACAATTGGAAATAGAATTGAATTAGAACGGGAACTAGAATAAGAATTGGAACTAGAATTGGAACTAGAATTAGAACTAGAATTAGAATTAGACTTAAGCCCAGAACTAGAACATTTTGGAGTAGTTCCCCTTATCTTTGAAACATTTCCACTCATACAAGTTCCACTCATTGATTCATCCCCACATGAACACGTTTATCCTTATGTTCTATTTTATAATGAAAGGCTAAAGTAAAAGGAATTCCACATTTATAATTACACTCTAAGCATTCTATAGCCATTATTTATAACGAGCCAAAATTTCAATTAAGTTTTTATTCTTATCTCTAAACTGGATACATTCATGTAGCTTTTCGTTGCCCAACTTATTAAGAGTATTCTATTTAAATCTATTATCGAAAATCTGATCAATACTCAATTCAGTTTTATCTTCAACAAAATCTATAATTTCATCTCTAAATTTTTGATTGTTTTTATATAGATCAATTAAATCAGATATACTTTTTTTGTTTAAAGTTTTAGTCTCTCTTTTCATATATTCTTCTTGTAATCACTCATCAATTTTATCTATCAAACTGGTTCCCCGATCCAGATCCTGATCCAGATACTCTCCATAAGCAAAGTTCACTTATGTATTTCTTCTATTCAATATATTACTAGTACCGGCTGCTACAAGTGCGGCAGTTTTTACTGATGAATCAGGACTCATATAATTATATATCATAAAGCATGTAGCTAAAATTCCACTCACAGCCAATACTGTCTTTAAACCAAAAGCTTTAACTGTTTCTCTAGTTAGAACATCTTGCTGAATTTGAAAACGTTTTGAACTAAGAAGTTTATTAATATAGAACTGATAATTATCTGTATTAAAATTATTTCTATCCGTGGCATTAATCATCAGTGGTTTCATATATAATATAAGTTTAGGTATCTCATCACTTTCTAATTTATCTTTTAAACTAAGAGCTTTTAAGTCTAGGAAACCAGCTCTCGAGTCATGTATAATAGTTCTATTTCTATCAATAAGGATAAAAGTTTTCTCCTTCTTATTATAATTAATCATACCATTGCAAAGTTCATCAGCCATTCCATCTGAACAATTATATTAGTTACTATTTAAGTCATTAATTATTTCATAGAACTTATGTTCACATTTATATATTTCGTTAAAAATTTTAAATAGATGTGCCCAATATAAGTTGTTAAATAATTAGTATCACAACTCATTCTAGCTGTATTAAGTATCTGAGCTGGTTTATGGCAAATTAAAATCATTTGAATATTGTGATGTTTTTCTTCTGTGAAGTAATAACCTGTATCTTTATTTAACTTACCACCCACATCATCAAGAACAATTACACTATCTTTGGCACCTTATCTTTAGGCACCTTTATTGATGTGATCATACTTATGTCACACATATTAAATTCAATATAGGGCTTACAACTTTCTGGATTTATCAAATCTCTTTCATCTTTACGTACTATGATTATATTTTTATTATCTTAATTTTGATTTTGATTTTGATCTTGATCTTGTTGTTGATCTTGACCTTGACCCTGATCTTGGTCTTGATACAACTTCAAGTATTGTCTAACAAATTATGTTTCACCTGTACCAGTTCCACCAAAAACAATAGTATGTAATGGCGTCTTTTGATATTCAAATCTAATTAGATTTCTATTTATAAATCCACCAAAGCTTTCTTCTAGTTTTTTATATTTAATTGGTATTGAATCATATATCATGTAAAAAATCATAGTTAAGAAAATAAATATTAAAAATGTTCAACCCGTCTCCATTTTTTATCATTAAAAAATGCTTATCCTGACTTTTGAGGAATTCAATGAAAAATTTAGTATTGATAATGAAGCAATGAGTAATATTAGAATAGAAGGTATAGGCAAAGTTATAGGTCTAATATCAAAAGAAAAAGTAATGAGAGATCAGACACCTCATAGCATCCGTGAACCTAACTTCAATATTATTATAAATTTACTTCCAACTGACGGTAAACATTGGGTTTTAGTTATGAGAAGACAAGGTGGTCCTATATATTATTTTGATAGATTTGGTGTTGAGACCCCACCATCATTCCTAGAAGAATATGTTGATTTAGGCTCTAATGAGAGAATACAACAATATAATGAATCTTAATGTGGGGCTTATTGTTTAAATGTGATCTATTTTACTGATAGAGGATTTAGAATAAAGAGTGCTTTGAATATTGTAGTTAATCACTGTAAATATCCAGGAATGTATGATGAGTTTTTGTGTTTGGGTTGTATAGGTAAAGGTAAAGTTTATCAGGGAACCTGCTTCGCAGATGATGAAATTAATCGGGGAACCTGCTTCGCAGATTTCCTTGAAAATGCCAATGTTAATTTTAATGATAATGATAATATCGATCAGGGAACCTGCTTCTCAGATATTAAAGATAAAATCAATGACAATATTAATGACAATGATAATGTCAATCTCAATGATGAATGACAATGTCAATCAAGGAACCTGCTTCGCAGATATTAAAGATAATGACAATGCCAATGATAATGTCAATGGTAATTGTAATGTCAATGGCAATGAGAATAACATTGATAATGACAATGACAACCAAGAAACCTGCTTCGCAGATGACAATGACAGTAACAATCAGGGAGCCTGTTCCGCAGATGACAGTGATAATGATAAAGATAAATTCATATATCTATTTGGTGAAAAACATCTAAGAGGGTAAACCTATAACCCATAGTAGTTATACTAGTAATATTTCTAGTATTGTTAATGGGAGTCTACTATCGTGGCTAGATAACGATAATATAATTTTCAATGCTATTTTACCAGAAAACTTCAGATGCATAATATCTGGTCCAAGTGAATGTGGAAAGACATTCTTTTTAAAGAATCTAGTTATGACTAGTTTACACTTTAACAAAATATATATCATTGGTCCTATATCATGTGATCAATAAGATGGTATGAAGCATTCAAATATTGAATTCATTAAAGATATAAAAAAAATAGTCCCACCCGATCAACTACCAAAAGATATAAGAAAACTCATGATACTTGATATTGTTAGAGCTAAGAAACCAGTTATTAGTGAATACTTTTGTAGAAGTAGACATAATAATTGTAATACGATATATCTTAATCAAAATCTATTCACAATAGATAGACAGAATGTTAAAGAAATTTGCTATTGATTTATTTTATTTGAACAAGGAGGTGAAGTCCTCACATCTATTTATCAAGATTTCTTTAATAATGTTGAATAGTGTTTTAATTGCATTGTCATTGATATATCTAAAAATAAAAATAATAATGGTAAACTAAGAATTAATTGGTATTGGAGAGTTTTGTAGTTTAATTTTATCTAAGTCTTTATATATGCATATGACTATGACTATGGCTATTATTATACATAGAGATTGAACTATAACTATATCGATAACTATAACTATATTCTAAATCAAATGCAAAGCAAAACTCAATACATCATCATTGAAATCAATTGGTCTTCCATGCTCATTCTTAATATGAAATTCAATATATTAATTTCTATCCTTTGTTACATCTTGATATAAGAAATTAGTTGGTATAATATTTATCAAGTAACCTGGTGTTTCTGATAGAGTAAAATTATATAATATGTCTGTTTTATTACCGTTATCTTTTACACCGGATATCACATTACAGTGAATGTTAATAGTGCTAAAACCCATAATATCAATAATCTTTTGAGATCTATATTTACTTTGTTAATAAACTATTTTTCTAGATCCTAGTAATGATGCTATTGAGTTTTCTACATCAAAGCTAAGTGCACCTTGTTTTATTTCCATTAAGAATTTCATTGTATTCTTATCGGGTTCTATTATAACATTACCCTCAGTTTCTTCTTTTATTAATTCTGCTATCTCAGTTAATTCATATGTACCTGGTGTAATAGTTGAATATAACAATCAGATTATTTTATAATTTTAATTAAGAACAGATGTAATGTTTGAGGAGTGCTAGTGTTAGGGCTAAGAGGTTCTGCCAAAGCATCATCACCATTTAAATCCGTATCAGCATATAAAAATTGATCCTTCTATTTACATTAAACACCAAGTTATAAATTGATATTCTAACTAAACCTAATGTTGTTGTATTAAGTGTAGGTTCACTAAAAGTTAATCTTATCTGTTGATTTTATCATTCTAAAGATAAGTGTGTATTCTTCTTTAGTTTTAGTTAGAGCTTCATGTATCTTTTTTGTAGTTCCCCTAAGAGTAAGTTGTCAGCCATATTCATTATTCAAAAAAAAAACATTATTAGGTGTAATAGTAATAGTTACAGTAGAACATTAAGTTAATAGGTAAACCACTTTGTGTCTCATACATTTTATTATTCAAATAATTCTTTTAGTATAATTAATATTAGAAAATTTAAGAATAAGCTATCATATTAGCCGTTCTTTATATTGGGGAAACCACTTCATGTATCATACAATTTTATTGTTCAAATAATGCTATAATTTTAGTTATTTTTATAGTTATCTATGAGGTAGGTTCCCCGATAAATAATAGTAGGAAACACATGATTAAGTAATCATTATTTAACTTATAAAAACGGACTTTAATTTGAATTCAACTGATGATTATAATAATGATATACACAAAAGTAAGGTTATAAAAAATAAACCAAATAATCTAGCCACAATTATTACGGTTAATACTAATATTAATATCATTCTCAATAGAGAAGAAGATCATCTAAATATACATGATTCATATCTAGAGATAGAGTTTGTTGTATCAAATAATGCTGGTTCTGTATATGCTCATGATACTAATATCAGATTAGTTAAATATGGTATGATGGCATTATTTAGTTCAGTTAAGCTTTAAACTAGTGGTGGTAGGACAATTGAAAATATTGATCATTGCCAACCTAATCTATTAATGTATAAGTTATTAACTAGTACTAATGATGAATATGAGAGTGGTTTTGTTAAAAATCAAGAAAATAGAGAGAGTCAACCTAAAGGTGATCATGCTGCTGCAGAACGAGGTCATATGTGTATGATGGTTATGATGAGTGATCTATTTGGTTTTGTGAATGACTTAGAAAAGATTATATATGGGTCAGGATTTAAACTAATATTAAAAAGAGATAATAATGATAGAGCTCTATTTAGAGTTGATGCTGGTGCAGTAGCTAATGATGGTAATATAGTTATTAGAGATATATCATGTCGTGTACCTAGTGTTGATCCTAGTAATGACATTAGAAAAATTGTACAGAAAGGATTAAATAAAAAGAATAATATTAATTTTAGTTATTATGAAATAAAGACGTTATATAACAATGTACCCAATGCTGCTAACTTCTTATTTGATCTTGGTACGGCAAGTGGTATGGAAAGACCACAATATATAATAATTGGTTTTGAAAAAAATAGGTTAATGACCAAACTCATGATGCAAGTACATTTGATATAATGAAAGTTACTCAATGTTATTGTAAGACTGGTAGTGAATTTTATCCTGAGGATAGAATGAAAATTAATTATGGTACTAATAAATTTAATGAGTGTTTTAAAAAGATTGTTAATTTTAATAAAGATTATAATGAATTACCTCATAATATTTAACTATATATACATCATAGATCATTCAAAAGTAGTTATAGAATATATGTATTTGATACTAGATGTCCAAATGATCATATAGGCCCACAACAAATACAACTTGATTTAAATTTAGTTCTGCAGTTGCAGTTATTACATTTCATGCATTAGTATTAACCAGAAAGGTTATTAGTGTTAATAGTGATGGTAAAAAGATGGCTGATATAATCTCGTAGCTTCGCAGATGGCCGAAGGCCTATTATATCTTAGTTATAGTTAATGTTATAGTCATTGTCATAGTCATTGTTATATTCAATGTTATAGTCATATCTCTAAGCTATTTCCTACTACTCTTAACAAAACCTTTAGCATAAATAATATCTAATTTCTTTTTACTCTCTAGAGACAGACCTCTAGCTTCAAGTTTAGTCTTAGGCTTAGGCTTAGTCTTAGTCTTAGGTAGTGGTTTGGGTTTATTTATAACAACAAAAGGAATTATACTTTTTAACTTCCATTATTTTCTATACATAGAAATATGGGTAACTTTAACAAATTTAAAACTAATTCTTATTGTGTTGGTGGAAGACACTATAGTGGTACTAGTAGCATAAGAGGATTTATTACAGCTAACGGAATACCTTGACTAAGTCATTATACTCATCATTTTCTTTTTTATTATCGTTCATTGATTTAGTATACAGTTTATTAAACTTGTCACTAAACTGTTTACTTAAAATATACATCTATGAATACTTTGTTATTTTGTTTCTTATTTTAGTATTGATTGTTTTTGATAATGAACCACAAACAATTGCTGTAGCAAAAGCTGTTGGTGTGGAACAAGGTAATCCTATACCTTTTAAAGCAACTGAGGTTAATGTTGCAGCTGTTGCTATTGATGATAATAGTATTTCTGTTAACTCAGCTATAATAATATAGTTTTTATATCTACTTAACTTCTTATTATATTTATTAGTTTCAGTTTCATAATAATTTCTAAAATGTTTTTTAAGGTTAATATTATTATTAAAATTATTATTAGCTGGGATTTTACCATTTATGTATTGTTCTGAGAAGGAGTTAATATTGGGGTAAAGTAAAGGAGCACTAGATTTTGTTTCTTCCATTTTAATTAACTAAAATATTTTGCTTTATTCATAGTCATAGTCATAGTCATTGTCATAGTCTTAGTCATAGTCAAAGTCATAACTATATAGTAAAATAACTCACAATCTCTTTCTTTATATCTTCATGATTAAAATCATAATGCATCTCAAACTTTCTTGTTCTTTGTTGTCTACTAGCTTACTTTCTAATAATATAGCTATTATATACTGTACTATTGTCCTCTTCATTCTTTATAAGAGCTTCATCAACAGCAGAGTTGGTCTTTCCATTAACTTCCTTAATTTCCCTAAGACCAGTAGTAAACATATCATCTAGGTGTATGTTAGTAATATTTTTGATTATTATCAAATTCTTGATTTAATTGATTATACTTAGAGATGGTATCACTAGCAACTTTATTACAAAAGTTAACAGTATTTGTAACTTCATTTGTTGATTTAATAAACACATTAATTAGTTCTTCATTAACTTGTATTTGTATCAAGACCACCTTTTCTTAGTTCAGTTATATTTTCACGTAAAATGTCTATTTTATTAGAAGAGGATAATGAGTAATTGTCACAATACTCTTTATTAACAACATCTTTTTCATCTATGGGAGGATGTAGTTTTGTAATATCTTTCATGTCAAAGTTATCATTATCTTCTAGGAATTACCCCCGAGCCTTACTTAGTGTTAAGTTGTTTGTTGATGCTGATTGATGTTTTGCTTGGTTAAATCTATTTCTTGTCATCTTTGTATTTGTTTAGAATAAAAAACTATCTGCGACGCAGGTTCCCTGATTCTTGTAGTGGCGACCAAGTCGATGTACTTTGGTAGCTGACTATAGGTCTATCTGCTACGCAGCAACTATGCTGATCGACGAAGTGGCGACGAAATCGATCTTCTTTGTAGCTGACCGGAGGTCTATCGGGGTACCGGCAACTATGTTGATCTACTTTGTAGCTGACTGGAGGTCTTTATTTAATGATTCCAAAACCCTATTATTTGATTCAAAATCAAACTCGGATTTCAATAACTCTTGTTCATAGTATTTACCTTCTATTATCTCACCATAAATATCTACTATTTTATATGTTGGTGGTTGGGTTTTTAGAACTTCATTAACTTTAAAAAATTGTCTATTCCAATTAGAAGTGTAGCCTTTAGAGAAAATGTTACGTTTGTCAGCATTCTTAACATAATCACCAACTTTAAGTTTTGGTTTAATCTTAGTAGAAGTAGATATAATATATCCAGCCTTATCAGGATTATTTGAAGCATCAACGGGTGTCATTTTAATTGTTGAATGAATGTTATTGTTATAGGTTATTACTGCATCATTTAAAATATCTACCCAGTTACCATCACCATTGATGAACATTGGTTTATTAATTATGTGCAAAAACGTTCTATTAAATCACTTTATAAACACGGCCCTTAAATCACTCTAAATAGAATATAATTCGGTTTCATATTCTTTGAGTAAAGATTTAATTATTTTACTGTAAAACTCACTACCTCTATCTACCCAAAAAATTTCTGGTCTTCTATGTTCACTTAATACTATTTTAAAATCATTAATTATAGATAAACCAGATTTTTTCTTCAATGGAATAGCCCAATCTATTTTATTAGAAGAGGATAATGAGTAATTGTCACAATACTCTTTATTGAAAACATCTTTTTCATCTATGGGAGGATGCAGTTTTGTAATATCTTTCATGTCAAAGTTTTCATTATCTTCTAGGAATTACCCCCGAGCCTTACTTAGTGTTAAGTTGTTTGTTGATGCTGATTGATGTTTTGCTTGGTTAAATCTATTTCTTGTCATCTTTGTATTTGTTTAGAATGAAAAACTATCTGCGAAGCAGGTTCCCTGATTCTTGTAGTGGCGACGAAGTCGATGTACTTTGGTAGCTGACTATAGGTCTATCTGCTACGCAGCAACTATGCTGATCGACGTAGTGGCGACGAAATCGATCTTCTTTGTAGCTGAACGGAGGTCTATCGGGGTACCGGCAACTATGTTGATCTACTTTGTAGCTGAATGGAGGTCTTTATTTAATGATTCCAAAACCCTATTATTTGATTCAAAATCAAACTCGGATTTCAATAATTCTTGTTCATAGTATTTACCTTCTATTATCTCACCATAAATATCTATTAGTTTATATGTTGGTGGTTGGGTTTTTAGAACTTCATTAACTTTAAAAAATTGTCTATTCCAATTAGAAGTGTAGCCTTTAGAGAAAATGTTACGTTTGTCAGCATTCTTAACATAATCACCAACTTTAAGTTTTGGTTTAATCTTAGTAGAAGTAGATATAAAATATCTAACTTTATCAGGATTATTTGAAGCATCAACGGGTGTCAATTTAATTGTTGAATGAATGTTATTGTTATAGGTTATTACTGCATCATTTAAAATATCTACCCAGTTACCATCACCATTGATGAACATTGGTTTATTAATTATGTGCAAAAACGTTCTATTAAATCACTTTATAAACACGGCCCTTAAATCACTCTAAATAGAATATAATTCGGTTTCATATTCTTTAAGTAAAGATTTAATTATTTTACTGTAAAACTCACTACCTCTATCTACCCAAAAATTTTCTGGTTTTCTATGTTCACCTAATACTATTTTAAAATCATTAATTATTGATAAACCAGATTTTTTCTTCAATGGAATAGCCCATGCATATTTAGTAAATAAATCTATAAATGTTAATATAAACCTATAATTATTATTCTTTCTACTTAGAGATGACTTATCAATTAAATCGGCTGACCATCTATATATAATGGTATTATTCTTTCTCTTCTGAACTTCGTTATTTGAGGACTGAATACTTCTTTAGCCAGGAGTTATTGTTTAGTTTTAATTGTGCCTTGTTGTTTTATTATGGACGTAGTCATAGCTTTGCTTATCTGCGAAGTGGTTTCCCTGATGGACGTGGTCATGGTTTCACCTATTTACCATAATTAAAAACAAAATTGTCTAGTGGTTCTTGAATAATAAACTTCATTGATAATAGTTGTTTAGATATATTTAGAATTCATCATATAATCTATCTTGACCAGCTTTTGTTTTATGTATAAATAATTCTGATCTTTCTACTAAACTATCGGGTTTCACTTTGATAAGAACACTAGCTTCTATTTGTTTATCAGTCTCGTAAACAGTTTCTTCCTCTTCTTCTACTGCCCCTTTTTCATAATCACTAGTATCAGGTCGATATATCTCATCTTCACTGAGGTTGGTATTGATATAACCTGAGAAGTGAGTTCACCGATACTAGCAAACAGTCTTCTTATGAGTTTTGATTTAATACTTTTAGTGTCTCCTCCTTGCGTATAACCAATATACTTTAGCATTTGTTTTATTTTGTTTTCATCAATTTTATATCTCTTTCGGTTACATCTTTATTAGTAAAAAACATAAGGAAGCCCTTAAAGAAATAATAGACTTTACTTTTCATTTTTTTACCATCAGGTACTAGAGATACATCTATACCATTTATTTTCAGTTTGTTTGATTTTAAGCAACAAAATATCAATCATACAATTGTCTACAGCAAATGTTTTGCTTCTATCATCTTTTAATGTTGAGGAAGCAGCTTGGAATTCAAGAAAACTTCTTTGTTGTTCATTATTAAGAGTTAATGCTTCCAATGTTTTGTTTTGAAAAGCTTGCATTGTTTCATTATTGGCCTTCCATGCTCCGCTATTAGGATTTAAATTTTTAGATAGAGGAGCAAATAACTCTTCTATTTCACCATAATATTCTTGTTGTCTTAATTTATCTTCTAATCTATTTCTTCTGTTTTGATTTCCTAGATTGTTTATATTCTATAAGTTTAACTAGCATAGTCATTATTTGTATATTGAAAAATTGATAACAAAACTTTCTTCACTAAGTTAAAAAATGTTTAGCTTGGATGTAATGGGTGAATTATGTCTATAGGTATTTTAATATACATAGATCATTATATAATCTAATAGCAGCTTCAATTAACTTTCTATCATAAGTAATAGTTATTTCTAGAATATTATTAGTCAGTTGGTCTTTGTGTAAACCTAATGATGTATGGCAAAGCATGGTATCCCCTTTATTAATTTCATTTACTAGATTTCGTTTGAATAGATATAGATTCTCATCATGAGGATAGCTTTTAATATTATTTGCATAAAATCTTTTATCATCAAACGTGTTTAGACTAGTCTTACTTGTTTTTGTTGTTGTCATGTTACCACCCACTTTTTGTCCTCTACATTTATCTACAGTTCTCTGTGTTTTATACATTAGTACATTATAATACTCTTCAGGTTTAGCATTGTAACAATTTTTTACTCCTTTCTCTTTAGTTTTATTTGGGTAATCTTTAAAGCTATATGTCTTTGTTGACAGGGCCATAAACTCTTCAATCCATTTATTTCCGAATTCATGTTTGAATTTACTTGGAAATTTATTATTACTTTTGATTGATGGATAGGGGAACCCGCTACGCGGTTCCAGATTGGATACATCCATGTGTTCATTGTTGACATTACCCTCGCTAAAGCTTAATACAAAACTATCAGTATCCTTATAATGGAGTTGTAGATCTTTGAGAGATGGTTGAAGAATATTATAGAATAAATCATACACGTGTAATTTTGATCAATTCTAGTATAGTCCCACCTACATGTACTGGAGAATCATATTCTATTTTTTCTTTGTATATTCAATTTGGCTATAATCCTTGTATCTAGTTGTATTCTTAAATGTTAGTTTACTCATACTTTTCATTATCTTTTCTTCATTGTGTAAAAACTTAATCTGAAGGAACTGTTGAGGATTTACGCACATCCATCCATATAGTGAGTTGTTCATTAATTTCCTTACATCCTTTTCCACCTCACTTTTAGCTGTTGTTCTTTTATTAGTTTTGATTTGAAAATAGTCTCTACAAATGAACCTTGTTTAAATTTAATTACTCTACGAATTTTAGTTTATTTAACACCCATCTTAGCATAGAACTTTAACATCCTATAATGAACCATATATTCTGTTTTGTTGTTTTGATCTAAGATTAATTTCTCTGTTCTCGCTCTACCTTTCTCTCTTTCTCTATAGCCTTATTCATTTTCATTTATCTTTTTTTAGTGGGCATTAATGCTAGTTGCACTGTTTTATCTTTACAATTATTAGTTTAATTAATATAACGATCTATATAGTAACCATGATCACTATCATCTGGAGTATTCTTTATTTCGTCTAGAGATTTGCTAGAGTCTGCGAAGCAGGTCCCCTGGTACTTGAAATCCTTAAAGGGTAACTTTTGCATCATTGCATAGCCGTAAAGTTTGTTTGCATCTATATACCACAGAGTCCTGTTACTTTCACTAATGTTAACCATTCTATCACCTATTATACCACATATACCACTTCTCTTTGCTTCAACAAAATCATCTAGTATTTGTTTATCTTGTAATGTACCTAATGTAACACCACTTGACATTAACCAACAATCAAAACTATAATCTGGGAGACTTACATAGAGAAGAGGGTTGAGACCAAATTCCTTCATACTTAATTTAAAATATTCATTCATGCAGTAGTCTAATATTTCCACATCATTAGGCGAATACTCTATAGTTAGATTTTACCAGTTTTATGACTGTTGTCTTTATTAAAGTTATCGACTTCTTCTTGTGTTTGTAATTTATTAAATAGTGAGGATTTGAAGCCTTCTACATTTAGATTACCGATAAGATTATCAGAGTCATCTAAACCAAAGTGTTCATATGGATATAATATTTTAGTTTTACAATGATATATCTTTGCCATTTGATCTAGAGGCATAGGTAAGAAGTTATAACTATCTAAGTGTTTAAGACAACCAATACTAAACATATTAGACTTACCAGCACCTAGTGGTATGTTATCTACTTTTCCTTTATCATTATTCTGTTTAAAGAGTTCACTATATAGCAGACTGAAATCATAACCAGAGCCCTTGTGGAATATTACGGGAATGAAGTTTTGTTGTTTGTATCTTAGATTACAAATTTTACATGCTGGTCCTCTATATTTACCAGTTTCAAGACAGTGATCTTTTACTTTATTATTAAATGTTTTACCACATATATGACAAGGTTTATTGGTTTCATGATATTGATTATCTTCTTTATTAAATACCATCTTTTCATTACGCTTGAAACTATTCTCTGTTTCTTTTTCTAATAGATCTCTGGCAAATCTTTTGATACAATCAAGACCGAAATAGTATTTGAAATTACTTTGCCAGATTTAACCCCGACTTATTGGTATATGTTCAGCTATTTCATATTTATTGCTGTTAGTTGTGACATCGACAACACAAAATTCTATATCAGCGGTTATACTATTTTTTGTTTTCTGACGTTTATGTTCGTTTATAAATATAATTTTCTTCTTCTTAGGACAAGCAGTCTCTGGTTTGAAAGAGTGGCGACATTCGTGTTTGTCTTATTTAATTTGAGAGTTAAACCAATATTTGCATCTATCACAGTAATAGAATTTATGATTCACTTTATCGGTCGAACTAACAAGGTTTCTATGTATTTAACTAGAGCGAAGTGGTTCGCCCAAACTAATATTCTGACATCTTTTCTATCTTTATCAAAATCGTCCACTGGTATCAACAATTCTACTTTGCCCTCACCAAAAGGTGTGTATACCCAAATATTAATATTGTACAATTTCTGTATCCTTATTATAAAAGCAATGTCATCTTCATGTTGTTGTCGTGCTTCAATTAGATTATTTACATATTTACTCTCACGTTTTGCATGGTTTATAGCGGGATGTAGCCAAGCAGTAATAGTTAGTTATAAACAATTGTATTTGGATTTGCGTATATTTAATACTGATTCATAGTTTTTGAGATCGGGAGGTAAATCTATATAACTACCAATACTTACTTTAGTTGGTTCAACATTTATCTCAGTACTTCTTAATCCGAGAAACTCAAAGTCATAGCCATAAACCTCATATGTTTCTGTTTCGAAGTTTAGCCAGTGGGTGAAGTTTCCATTCTCAAATATAGCATTACTAAAAACAAAGTCACTGTTGAAGAATATTTTTGTGATCTTAACTTCATCTTTGGTTCTCTTCTTGTACTCACACACGGCCGTGATCTTATACTTAAAACTCTTGACTTTTTTATACTGGTAACAGTTTTTAATTTTCTCTAAAGAGTTATTAATAGCTTCATCTATATCTTCAATGTAATTTCCAGCTTTATCATTAATAAAAAACTCTTTCATGTTCTGGCTAGTGTTTGTATCAAAGTATTCTGTGTTTTCTAGATTTTTGCGATAATGACTTTATGAGTGAGTAGTTAGAGCTGTTTTATTTCTAAATTCTTTATGACATTCTTTACATTCAAACTTAATTCTGGTGTAGATTTTATCTTCGGTTTAAATTTTAGGTTTAGTAATGGGTTTAGTTTTAATAATATCTTTAGTGTTATCTTTAGTCTTGGGATAGATAAAGTCTCCGACCGAATCATACCTTCTCTCTTCAGTTTTAGCTCCATCTTCATCAGAACCAAACATTTTCTCTAACAATTCTTTATGTTTAGAATCGTATGATTGATTCCTGTATAAACCCTTCTTTGTTTCAAAGGATAAATTATAGCCGTCGCAGAAGTTCACATTGCTGTTAGTTGAGTGTGACAGGGTGTATTTTATTAGGGAAAGTTTATAATTTTTCGAAAAAGAAAAAATGAAGTGTGATAAGTGTAAAAATAAGCCTTGGAAAGAATGTTGTAATGATTGCAAAGAATTAGAATATTGTTGTCATATATGCAAGGATATAGTTAAAGTGAAAAACTTTATTTCGACATTCTTACATTATAATTCCCAATATTAAACATTTGGGTGACCATTACGTTAATCCAGATCAATATCTAGCGCGTAATATGTGTTAAGTTTATAAGCATATTTCTTTCTTTATGTTTAGAAATGGAAGATGCAGATTGTGCATCTATCGAGATATAGATTCACCCATACCAGAAATCAGTTCAGAGAGCATGTTTATAAATATAATATCGGTGAAGCCGGGGCTCTGCTCTTGGTGTATAAGATAAGCACAAGTAGAGTTATTATAAAAAAATATTAGCAAAATTTAATCTTATAAAAGAGTTAAGCTGGTTTTTGTGCAGATTATTTTCGCAAGTTGGATTTACGCGCTTGTTACACGGTCTCACTGGTTACACTAGTATCTCGGATACGTCCACTGAAGTCATTGGTGATAGAACCCGAACTATCCGTCTGATAACGGTTAATTACCAGCTTAGATCAATACTAGTGGATTGCACTAAGTGAGACAGGAAATGATAGATTTTGAGGGAATATAGAGTAGTGGATAAAACAGGGGTTCCAGTTACCAGAACAATTTGGCTCTTTTCAAATTGGAATGAGTCAAATTGGGCTGGTGGCTGGAACCCCTGTTTTATCCACTATTGCCGTCAAAGGCCCCTAACTATTTCCGCTTTTTTGCAATTTCCACTTTTTTCACTTAATCGTCAATAATTTGTTTTTCTTTTTTATTTCAAAAACCAAGTCATGTTATGATTCCTGTGGAAAGATATTCCGAAAACCAGTTTGTTGAAATAAAAAAAATAATGGGTCTCCGTGTTCATCAATGAGAAAAACAAAATTTTGCAAAAAGAGAACACTTGAAGACAGGATGAAAATTTTTTTGATCGAACCGTAGAATAGTGGAACGGAAATAAAATTAGGATTGCAAGAGGTCTCCCAGCTTTACCCGCTTTTCATTATTCTCGTGCCAATTGTGTTTGGCCATTTTTTCTTACCAATATTTCAAAACTCAACAACCGGGGACCAATTCTGTTTCCTCATTAAAATTGTTTTCATCAGAAAAGAAACGTTCTTAGAGTAAAAAAAATTATTTTCAACAACTTACTCCTCAAAGGGTAGATATCTTCCCAATAAACACCTGTAATCACTGCTCAAGACTGTGACAGATTACCAAAGCAAGTAAAGAGCCCAAAACAATAAGCTCCTGATTTTTTGACAAATTCTTTCGAAAAACTTTCAAAAAGCTTATTTGCAGTAAACGTAATTATTCATGTTTCATAAATATGCAGTTATTTTTTAGACAAGAAACTTTAACACTTTTGTGGCTACTTCATTTTAAAAGGTATCTGATGTGCTCAAAAAATGTCATGAACTGTCTCTAGTTTAAAAACAGATAAGGCTATCTTTTTGAACTTCTTATGGACAATTGTTGTTCTCTCTCTCCTCTCTCTCTCTCTCTCTCTCTCTCTCTCTCTCTCTCTCTCTCTCTCTCTCTCTCTCTCTCTCTCTCTCTCTCTCTCTCCCTCTCTCTCTCTCTCTCTCTTTCGTTTATTTCCTTGATTCAAATAGTGAACATTTTCTCACCTGTGTACACGACTATGGAAACTGTTCAATTCACTTTACAAATTTTTCTTTGAAAATTATCGCCGTTTCTGAACCAAACATATATTATAAAAACTGATAGCCGAGAAATTTCACAAATAACAAAAACAACCATTTATATATTGCAGATAGCTTTTACAGATAGCTTGGCATCTGTCACAAAATATAAATTTGAATTCTTTTTTTCCTGAAATGCTTAAACTTGCGATTAATTTTACTGCGGTTGCTTCAAAAGATAGTTGGTATTTTCTCACAATTTTTTTTTATTTTCAGCAATCAAATAAGTAATTTTCCCTGTGTACCTACAAATTTTTATTATTCAGCTCACTCATCCGCAACAGCCTTTCATTTTGTTTTAAATTTGAAATGCAAAAAAATGCATTTGTGAAAAATCCTATGAAAATTTAGATCTATTTCAGTTTTTTATGAACATTTTACTCGATAGATCTAATAGGTGAGCGAAACGCTAGTAACTTGGCAGTAATCAGTTCTCCTTTAGTGCTAAAATGCCTCAAAAACTTTATTTTTACCACAGACAAACTTTACAGCGGCCCAGTTCTGGGCTCATCCAGCTCTGTTTATTGCTTCTTCTTTTGATAATGCTATAAGGTTCTCACGTTTTTGAAAGCTAGAATGCAAATTATAAAAATTAATTTTAGGAGCTGCGAAAGAAATTTTGGAGCTCTGGCGCAGATTTAATCTACTGCGTTTTTTTAAATCTAATATGCAAATAATTCAATTTCTATAGAATTGATCTACAATTGTCCAATTAAGAAAAAAAACGTTATTTAAAATCACTCATCAGTAAATTAAGTTTGAATACAGTTTCATCAGCTTCACAATTCCAGGAGTCATATAGAACAATTGCTGCGGATTTAACTTTCTTTGTTGATAGCTCGGTAAAGAGGTCACTCAGTTTTTCAGCGCCCAGCCTGTATAGAAATGGTTGCAGTACGGGGCAATCGTCAAATAAGTGTTTCACGTTTTCGAAAGCGGAATCGCAAAAAGAGCATATAGGGTTGCTTTTCAAACCCCGATTCCAAAGAACTTCTTTATCCGGAATGCAATTGTATAACAATTTGAAAAAGATATTTTTCTCAAAGCCCGATAATTTATTTTGACTCCAAAGCCATTTTGTAATTTTACCAAAATCCTGTTTTCTTATTTCCATTTTCTCGGAACTTTTCGTAATACGCTTTTCCCAGCTTCCGTCGTTCCTACACGTTTCATCGAGAAATTGTTCAACGTTCCTCTGTCTATAAAAGCGTGTCACGTGGAAAACTTTTGCGTTCTGCTTGATCCAAATATTCTGATCTTGTAGAAAAAAAGAGAACCCGGCGCTCTTCACTTCGCTCAAAAGATGGCGTATCGACCGGTTCTTATTTTTCCAATTGTTTAGAAAATTTGCTTTACAACTGGCATCCTCCCCAAAAGACAATTTTTAATGTCAATTACTTTTGCTGCAAGAACTTTCAGTCTTAAGTTTGGCCAGCCAATTCCACCTTGGTCAACTTTACGTTGAAGATGGCAGAGAGCGACTTCCGTTTTCTTCCCTTCAACCCAAAGTGCTTTCAAACTTAGAGATTGAAATTTTTCAATTAAAGTCCTTGGTACCTTAATGTGTCTTGCAAAATTCATTAAGCGTGATACACAAAAAGTATTCATAACAATTGTTTTCGCTCTGAAACTCATAAACTTAGTGAAGTATTTCTCGCTATCGCTTAAAATTTCCTCCAATAATTTAACATTTTCTTCATAAGCTTCCGAAGTAAGGCCGTGGTATAAACCCAAGATTTTGATTTTTGATGCAGTTGCTACTCTTTCGTCTGCACATAGAACTTGGCTTTTTTTGCGATTTACTTTGAACTGAGTTCCACGACAGAAGAATTTTATTTTCGAGAACAAATTGTCTATATCGAATTTGTGCAGGAAAACAGTTACATCATCAGCGTATGCCACTACTCGTCTGGGTACTGCATAATTTGACCAAGGGTGATTCCGCAAAATATCAAGCAGGGGCTCTAGGGCAACAATGAAAAGGAGCGCTGACAGCGGACATCCCTGCCTGACGCTCCTTCTCAGCCTTATTTTTTCAGTTAGGTACCCGTTTACACTGATATGGGCTTGCGTTTTTGAGTAGAGGCATTCAAGTGTTCGTACTATATTTTCTGGGAAATTCATCTTTCGCAAGATGTGAAATAAGTAGACCCTGTCAACACGGTCGAAAGCTTTTGAAAAGTCAACGCTTACTACACATTCTTCGTCCATAAGAGAATCGACGCGGCTTTTTAAGTCATTGATGGCCACATGGATATTTCTGCCGGGAAGATAAGCATATTGGTCACTTTCAATGATAAGTGCAAGCACTTGCTTGAACCGATTCGCAATCAGATGTGAGAAGATTTTTTGGTCAGTATTGATAAGACTTATTGGTCGAAATCCAGAAGCATCTTTTATCCCCTCTTGCTTCGGTAATAGCTTGATAATCGCATTGTAAAAGGAGAAAGGAAATTCCTTGCCGTCTAGTAATGCCTGAAAAACAGGACACAGAATAGTCGAAAAAGTTTTTCTGTGATAAAGATATAATTCAGCTGTTAGACCGTCTGGACCAGGACTCGTGGCAATATTCAAACTGTTTATTGCACTTTCTACCTCTGAACGCGTAATCTTTGCAGCTAAAAAATTGCGTTCCTCATCGCTGATCTTTTTATTGTAATATCGCATCATCTCAAATCTGTGTAACGAGTCTGGTTCATTATCAGTGTAAAGGTCCTTGTAATAATACGAGAATTCAGACAACATTTCATCTGTGTTGGTCGTTTTAGCACCGTTTGGCAAGAGCAACTCGTGTATCAAAGTTTTCGGTTGGCAACATTTTACCCACCTTTTGACAGCTTTTGGGTTTCCGTGTATGCTTCTTTTACCGTATTTTTCATTACCGTTAGCAATTCTGCCGCTTCCTTTTGTTCCAGGTCGTTCAACATTTGATCTAAACGACACCTCTCCTCTTCACAAGAGACTTCTTCCAAACTCCGAAGCAAATTTTGCTTATAGCTGCTATCGATGCGTTTTTTGTTGATGCATATGCTCCTCAGGACATCACGCAATCGCTGCTTTTGTTCGTCATAGTTATTTAATTCGATTTTCAACTCTAAGAGTAGTTCTTTTATTGTTTCGTGATTTTTCAGTAGGATATTGTTATTAAGCATCCACACTCCACAACCTACATCAAGATTGTCTCCTATTTTCAAAGTTCCCTCCACACAGTGGTGATCACTCAACTCGGTTGCTATGGTTTTGACGTCACTAAAACTTTCAAGGTTGTTTGAGAAAATATAATCAATTCTTGTCTGCGTTCCTGTTTTTTTGCATTTATGTGTAAATCTGTTTTCTCCAAATTTCAAGGCTACGTCGTCCATCAAAAATATGCTAAGGATTGGGCTTAATCTTTTGAAGATCTGGATGTGCATGTCTTTGGTCACTGTTCCCTCGCAGTTTTTTCCATCGCGGTCTCTTTTCAAATTTGAGAACGCGTTAAAGTCTCCGAGAAGAATTATGTTTTTCTCAAAGACATTCTCTATGTTTGTAATCGAATCACTCAGTAATTGGCATGCTTTTGTGTATTCGGACGTTTTAATGTATGTATTTAAAATACATAAGTTCAAATCAATAAATGTCGTAACAATGCACGAGTCAGTGCTGCTTGTGCGCTTAAAAGTTAACATACTATTCCAAAAGGTTAGCAGTCCACCGCTACGACCAGTGCTGGGCATAAAGTGATAATTAAAAAAATTTAGTTTCAAAATTGAACAAATCTCTTCGCTTAGTACCTCCGTCTTTACCTCTTGAAAACAGAAGATACGAAGTGTCTCCTGGTCAGAGTAATCTAAATGTTGATTTAAAAATCTTAGCAATTTTGTGCCTTTAAGCAGGCCGCAACAGTTCCAAGTCGTAATCTTAATTTTCATTTGTGTCTATCTCTTCGAGTTCTAATACTGTTGGAGGCTTCCCTGTTGTGGTTGCTATTTTAATTTTGTTATTCGTACGACCACTTCGTCGTATCTTCCCTATTGATTCGAAGTTTGTTTGTTCTGCTTGATCTGAATTGCTTGGAACAGTACTGCCCCCCTTTTCCGTCTCATCACTTTCTATCGTGTTTAAGGTTGTCGGATTAAATTGCTTTTTACTTTGGGTTTCTAGAGAAGGACTGGATGTTTTCGTGGTTTGCGTTTCATTCTTTGTTCTGCTCGCAGCATCGTGGTTTTCATCTCTCCCCATTCGTGCTTCTTCTCTATCATGTGCTCTCTTACTTCTACAGTACTTTTCGTGGTGTCCTTGAAAATGCATTTCTCGTTCTTTGCAGAAGCTGCATTCCAATAAGCTAGGAATATTTGCAAAAAATTCGAATTCGCCCATTGGAAATGCCCGAGTACAATTTGTGTTTGCTCATTCTTTCAGCATCTCCTGATGCTGCGCTGACTCGACAACAATTTTAGCTTGCGCTGTGCCAGTGAAATACCATCCACCGTCTTCACTTTCGAATCGTTGTTTCTTAATTGGAGCTAATAAACTCGTATCAGGGAGCCAAGTTGTTCAATGATTGCAGTATCGAGTAAAATGTGTGGTATATTACGGAGATGTAGTGTTGTCTCCTTTGGATAGCTGTTAGGTATGTTTTCTCTTGGCCCCCAAGCACTTAAGTGCTTTCCCCTAACATCTATTCCACGCATCTTGAGTTCTGATATTGATTGTCTCATTGTTGGAGGTGCTAATAGCCGGACTGCGTGAAGCTTCCTCCCATCTGATTTCTCTATGATTGTTTTCAGTACTGTAATGTTATTCCTTTCCGCTTCAGGTAGACTTTTCCTGATTTTCATTACTGTTTCTCGAAATAAAAGTTCTTGTTGTTCTCTATTCAGAAAGATTTCGCGAGTGAAAGGCATGATAAATTCAGCTTTCAGAACAATTGGAGGCTTGATTTGGGCTTTTGAAGCAGCTTTTTCTGCAAAGGATGCTGCTTTGAGGGGCGAGACCGTACCCTGAAGGAGCAGTTCGTTGGTTATTTCTGTCATGATTGCGGCTTTGTTATTTGTTCTGTTCGTAATTTGTTCTTTTCGTTATTTATTACTTTTCTTTAAAGTTTCTTGCAAAAGTTGTATGTAGCACAGACAAGTTGTAGCACACAGCCAGTTATGCGACGAAGTCAGGGGGAAGCGGGGTTAATCAGGGGGAAGCGGGGTTCACTAAAGAAAAGGTAAAAATAAAAGGAAAAGGAAGCAATATCCCTTTAGTCTTTTCCCGGAGAGCCGGGGTAACGAACCTACCCCGGTCTGCGCTTGCTACCACCAGACTAACTCCGAATTCGGGTGGCGGTGCGTTCCTACTGTGCTATCGGAGCTGTTTATTTATTTAATTAATTGTAAATATAAACTCAAAGTCACAAGCGAACGTTTTACGTTGGAGTATTGGAATAGTATTCACTGTAAAGTTCACGCTGTAAGGTTCACACGTAATAAGACAATTTTAAAACACACGCTTTGGTTTAAACGCGCTTTAAAACACGAGCTGCTAAAAGGCGAAAGTTTTTCACGAAAACTTTAGTAAAAGGCGAAAGTTTTTCACGAAAATTGCGGAGAGACCACGAAAATTGCACGAATTTTAAATCTAATATAAAGTGAAATTAACTTTCATTTAGGAATAGGTGGTGGCAAGCAAGCCGAATTTTGTGTATCAGGTTAAGTAAGCCGAAAAATTTTGGTAAACCCTTATATTAGGTTGCCCTTGGCGGGCCGGTGCCACGATAACCGGCCCGCGGGTTCTGGATTACATCCCACAGCGGATGAGAGGCATGGCCATGGACAGCGGTCCACTGAGGCCCGTACCCACTAGATATCTGAAAATTGACGTATTTTTGTTTCTTTAGTGCATTGGAATACCTTATGCAGAATAATACTATGCGAATTGTTGATTTTAACGGTTAACAATGCAATATTTCTGATAGATTACATAACTATTACATAATAGTCGCTTTCTTTTATGTCGGCTTACTTTTACTTCAGCTTACTTTGCATTCACATTAGGAATAACGTCTGACTTTCGCTCAAGACAGAAAAGAGCTCATTCCAACCTGCTTCTGGAAAACGTGACTGATAAGTTTAATTGTGGTCTGGAAAATGATTCAAAAAGTCAAAATACAGCTCAAAGCGAAAACAAAACTATTTGCAAATAATCTGCAAATTGAAATTACCATGTACACAATTTTACCGTGTACAAGCTCGCTGATAGTTTTTTTCTTAAATATTCCTGGTTTAAAAAAATGACCTGAAAAAAAATTTTGTAAGAAATCTATATTTTTCTCCAATCATTCTGCAACTCAATTATTTTGTTTTGATAGATAGCTAATACGTATTTTTACCTCAATCTATTATAAACAATTTATCTATGTCATGCATCGATATAGAAGTTAGGTGCTGACAACAAAAAACTTACCAAGCAGTTGTAGGAAGATGATGCGCATCGGCCACCTGTGTTTGGCCATAACTGACAATAAACTCTAGCTAGTTGAACGATTAATAATATCTTTTTTGTTAGAAACCGAAGTAAAAAATTTTCGGAAATTATAAATCCAATAATTATGCTTGGTTTAGCAGCTCACTGGATGTTTTGAATTAACTTTGAGTTAAATGCGGAGGATACAAACTAACAGTTAGAGTGTAATTATTACAAACATAGTTTCGACATGAAAGGAATGACAACAATTATGACGTCATTAATGTCGCTTCCAAAGTTTATTGTGGTTCTTCAAGCGTTTTATTTGAGATAATTAAACTCATCTGTTTATTGGGTTAGATTCTATCTCAGCTATTGTTTTTGGAAATTACTGCCAACTTAACGCGAGGGTAATAAATGTTAGGAAGGTCATTTGAATTATGTATGGTATAGTTGAGATGATCCATAATTGTTTAACAACCGGTATGGATTCACTCATCGAAATTTTCGAAACTAAAATTGACTTAACAAATAAAAAATTTAATCACGCACTTGTAATGCTCCTATGTCCCATCTTGTTTTATATTTGCTAAGAATGGTGGTCGGTAAAATGTCAGCAAAATTTCCTAATTCAGATCCGAAAATTTGATTGCCTTCAACAAATATTTGAGACGATTTAGAGTTTAAATTAAATTTTGGGATCCCGGTCCTATACAGCCCCCCCGGTCCTATACAGTCGAAAATTAGGCACGAGGTCTAGTTAATTTATGATCTTGTGTGCGGTCCTTCCTTGGATTTTTGTTGCACTTTTAGGGACAAATGGCAGCAAAAATATTTAGAAAAAAATTAAGTGAATCTTAGTAGACAAGCTAGACTAAAAGTTCTCCTTGAATTACATTTACATTTTACTTGCATAGGAACGGTTTCATTTTCGTTTTTTTTCTTAGTATCTCCCCACGGTTCAAACTGATTTTCAATACAAAATTTTAGTAGTCTCTCGAACGTCAAATTTTGTTACATCTAAAGTCGAGCATCACAACTGGGTAGAGCTAAAATCGAGAAATGAAAATGAGTTGAAACATGCCCAGCAGCAAAAAGTGGTTTAATTGTCGAAATAAAGTCCAGTTGTGCGCTAAGGTCAAGCTAAAAACTTCTCATAAACTATTTGGGTTGCGCATGCTTATTCATACCCCTTTTGGGTCAAGCATGGTTTTCCACTAAGTCGAAGCTTAAACACGGGAAATGCTCGAAACGTTTTCCAACGTTTCATTTTTTTGTGTTCCGACCCACTTTAGTGGGGGTAGGAACTATATACTCAAATGGTCTTTTTTTGTTCAGTCAATTTTGGCCCATAGATGTATTCATTGAAAAAAGTTGAGACTGGTATCATTAGACAGCCCGTTCAGCGTAGAAATTGGAATGAAAAAACTTTTTTTTTATATTTTTGTCAGTTTTGCTAAAAATAAGTTACAAATGTTCTGTTGGTTTGTTTTCTAAAGATAGAAAGGTAATGATGGAATTTTTCATCCAATTTTTTTGGCTCCAATTTTCGCTACATATTTCAATGTTCAGCCTGTTTTTATCAAAAATTGCAAAAAATAAATTTCTTTATTCAATTTTGCATATATTTGATGGAAGTGAACAGCTGAAAATTGCTGAGACAGTTTGCTTCAAATCAGGAGAGGGCTAGTTTACTTCTGTGCTCTCTTTGCAAATTTTTCTGGGTTTGCTTTTTTGGCTCTTTTTATCTAATTGAACTCGATAGTTATATAAACAGCATCATCTTTCAAATTATCTAAATCTATTACATTGGGCATTAATAAGTGTTCTAAGTAAACGAACATTAACAGCAAGGATAATTTTGTGATCTGATCGTGGAAATCAAAACTAAAAAAATTATATTGTAATCAGTGGCTGTCTTTTTTTCTTTAAAAAATATCGCCCCCATTTGTTCATTACAGAATAGAACAATTCACATCAAGGATCACCATTGAAAATTCGAATTTGTTTCCTCAACAATTGTCCGCTAACAGTTTTATTTTTTTAATCAACAGCTTATTGTCGTTTTGACCTTTAAAATCTTTTGTTTTCAAAATAAACAATGGATTATTGATTTTGCCACTGCTGTTCCCATACATTGCTCAGCTTAGTTTTAGTAAAGGCAGAATGCATACTTTATTTATTTATATATGATCTCTGTTGTGTTTTTGCAGTTTGAGTAATTGTTTTCTGTCTTTGATGCCGCTAGTTTTAAAAAATTTTGATTTTTGGACTTTTGTCCATTTTTAAAATTGTTTTTTTTTCTTTTTTGTCACATAATCACAATATTGATTGATCACTCATCACTTTTTGTTGCTGAAAATGTAAGCACATTTGAAAATATAATTTTTTAAGGAATTGGTTATGGTTTTAACAGCTTCAACACAATTTTCTGGAAGAAGTTATCCGAATTTTTGTCACTTTTTCCTTTTAGTTGCATTTCTTCCTATAGTCGTAAAAAGAACTTCTGAACATTAGGAAGTTCCAATGGCGTGTTTTGGAGAAATTATAGATGTCAGCTGATGGTTTTCATAAATTCATCTGAAATTTTTCAAGAAATGTGAAAGAAATTTTTAGTTTTTCGACTTATGTTCTTTTTTTGTCTGTTTGTTACCTAGTCTCAATGATTACACGTCACATATCACTTTGCGCACATAAAAGGGAGGCAAAATTGAACATATCTATTGTTTTAAGTGAATTCAATTTAGCGTTAACGGCTATAACGATACTTTTAGTTTTTTAAAAAAAAATTCCCTGTTTTTGACGTTTTTCAATAAAGTAGGACATGTTCTGATTAAAACAAATCTTAATAGTTCCTTTTAAAGAAATAAACAAACATTTTCAATACAATTTATTGCTAATCATCTGCATCATCTTTAACTTAATTCTTTTCGAAAAATTCAAACTTCTTTTTTAGCTTTGTTAGCTAGTCTCATTAATGAGTGGTCACAAATCACACTACTACGGTTCAAAAAACGAGCAACCTAAAATATTTTGTTCACCAGGAGAAGATTATGGTTATAACGGCTCCGGCACCGTTTTCTCACAATTTTTTTTTATTTTTTGTTTTCTTTTTTGTAGTCGAATTTAAAAAAACTTAAGCCAGGACCTAATGTCTTACCATATGGAGTTAAAATGATCTTGTTACAGCGTTTTGAGAGCTTTCAGTTCATCTCTAATAAGGTTCTTTACCTTCGAACCAATTGGTTCCAGAAAATATTAGCGTAAGTTTTAAGTTAGCCGCTTATGTTGTTCTTTGTCTACTTGTTACCGGATCTGATTAAGGACTGGTTCCACATTTTCAGTGATGAAAAATGAAATACTTATATTGTTTGACAGAATCGTTTTTTCCCATTATACCCCATGCGGATTCATAGATCAGCAATAGAGTATTTTTCTGGTAACGTTGAACTTATTGATACTCATTGAACAGGGGTCTATAATAGGAAAGACCTCAAATTTAACCTCACTAGATTCATCCCAGCTCTTTCACGATTCTGGGATCTATTCTGTTTTGCCCCCCCCCAAGTGTTTTTACCCCCCCCCCCCCCCCCACCCATTACAAATTATATGTTTTTATATAAGACGTTAATATTTGAAAATAGCACGTGCGCCTGCTGGGCGTGACAGATATAAGCACACTAAGCGGGGGACAGATTAGATACCAAATTTCCCGGTTTATATATATAGTCAGCAGTTATAAGCATGTTAATCTACGCATCTGTAATACTATCGGATAACTACAATCTTGGTTGAGAAGAAACGAAAAAAGTTAAGCAAACTATTTATTGATAAAAAAATAGATGGATGATGGTTGTTTTGCTCTCCCAATAAGTAACGCCAATCTGATCGTTGACGAACATTTTAAAATATTACTTCACAAGTCTCTTTGCTGACTCTAATTGTGATGGGCCGTTATCTCAACATTACCTATTAAAAGCCGCTAAATTTTCCCTCTAATTTTAAAGTACAGTAAAATAAGGGTCGTCATCAAAATTCAATTTCTTCTCCATTGTTTTTTTGTTCGGCTGGCCATTTTTTTTTGTTTTATTCAAGGTGGAGTCTAAGGGGACATAAGCAAGATCCAAGAGCTACAAATAGATATTTCGAAAGCGGTGGAGGTTTAAATTTAATACTTCATAATTTCTAAAGATGGCAATGTGATCTGAATTTCTCTCTAATTAGTGATTCCATGAGTTGACACAGGTGTAATGACATTACAATACTTTATTTAATATCTCAGCATTGAAACTATCTAATCGTCAATTTTTTGGCAAATTAGTTTGCATCAAAGTCTAAATTTAGTTGTCACAAAAGAGCAAAACTATACGA
Organism: Convolutriloba macropyga; assembly: GCF_964194025.1. Taxonomy (NCBI): domain Eukaryota; kingdom Metazoa; phylum Xenacoelomorpha; order Acoela; family Convolutidae; genus Convolutriloba; species Convolutriloba macropyga. The sequence continues at coordinate 30,423,025 of NC_134472.1, forward strand.
TATAAACTCATTAAAAAATCAACCATAAACTGTTTAAAAACTGAAAAGGAGTGACATTGATATTTATATTAAATTTTGGGGAAAATTTCTTCATCAAAACACTGTGTTATCAACTTGTAGGCGTAACTGTATAGAAAAAAATTTCATATAGATTTAATATAAGTTTACCTCAAAAGATCTTAACAGTAGTATAAAATTCTGACTAGAACCTCAACGGGGGGGGGGGGGACGGACAATTACTGCAGCGTGGCAATCTACAACGGGGTCGGACATTTTGAAAATTCTGCGGGGTGGCCATCTACAACGGGGTGGGACAATTGGAATTTTTTAAAATGTAGTAAAATGTCCCCCTATTTTACATATATAAATACATATACACAATACACACATACATGTATATATATGTATACATGTATATGTATGTATGTATATATGTATGTATGTATTATGTATATGTATTTATGTATATGCATGTATATATGTATTGTGTATATGTATATATGTATATGTATATATGTATGTATGTATATATGTAAGTATGTATGTAGGTATGTATGTATGTACGTATTATGTATATGTATATATGTATATGCATGTATATTTGTATTGTGTATATATGTATATATATGTATGCATGTATGTATTATGTATATGTATTTATGTATATGCATGTATATATGTATTGTGTATATGTATATATGTATATGTATATATGTATGTATGTATATATGTATGTATGTATGTAGGTATGTATGTATGTATGAATGTTTGTGTGTATTGTAGTATGCATGCATGAATGTATTTATGTATGTATATGTATGCATGTATGTGTATGTGAGTATCTATATATGTATGTATGGATGTATGTATAAATACACACATGCATGCATACATACATACATACATACATAAATACATACATACATACATACATACATACATACATACATACATACATACATACATACATACATACATACATACATACATACATACATACATACATACATACATACATACATACATACATACAAACATATATACATAGATACATAAATACATACATAGATACATACATACATACATACATACATACAACCATACATACATACATAAAAACATACATACATACATACATACATACATACATACACAATGATAAAAAACCCAGAGTTGTACAAGAAAAACAAGTTTTCACCTAAGTATGTACACAACTAAGGTCATAATCACTTATGTCCATAAATGCATACATAAATTGGTGAAAACAGTAGTAAAACAACTAACCTGTTAGTAGATGTATAAAATCATTAATGATATATTAATTGCAGAGTCATCAGATCATGCCCAAACATGTTCAGGGTCACAAAACTTTCCAAATAAATTGACCAATCGCAGTGCTTGATTTATTATTCAAGTCGGCAACCAATCAGAATTGAAAGATTCATAAACAAAAACTCTAAACGTTCACGTTCAGTAAACAGTAAATAATGAACACAATAGGAACAAAAGACATCAAGCTCATTCATGAAAAAGTTTTATCACTGAGAGGTAACATAAATTATACACACATATCTTATCGACAATTATATTTCGTAGCTGCTTGTTCTTTGTGAGATCCAGAAGTTGACGGAGAATTAGCACTAAAATTTAGACCCTATGGTGGTTTCATTGGAATTGATAATTCAAGACTAGATCCTTTATTGAAACGGAGCAAAGTGCTACGGCTTCATGCTGCATTGCATGACGCCGCTGGATTTATAAAAGATTGCAGAAACAAAGGCCCTGGATATGTTTACGCTTTCCGTTACTCACCAGAAAACAATTGTCTTTTTGGACACTTGACAAGAATTTTATTCATTCTATCAGTGAAAATTTTTCATTCACAATTGTTTCGCGAATTGGAGTGCTAGAAAATTTTGGCAGCAAAACCACAAATATTATTGTCCTCGATCTCGAAGGTTTCAAACTCAAGTCACTTGGATTCATTATAAAAGAACTCAGTTTGTGTTCCAGTTACAACGATACAATATTTTTCAAACCCCCACTTAAATTCGCTGATTTACCCGCACACGATAGACAAACTGTTATTTGGCTGACCAACAACCTACACGGTCTTGATTGGGACCAAGGTGATATACCTTACTGTGATTTGAAAACAATCTGTCTGAGTTTCAGTTTCCGATTCACACGGAAAAACTTTTTTGCCAAAGGCATTGAAAAGTGTGAGCTCCTCAGTAAGCTTTTACAAAAAACTGTTTATAATCTGGAGGATCTAAGTTGTCCCCGAATCTCAGAGATAATATCAGAAGAACAAGTTCCCTCCTGTTATCTTCATTCAAACTTTCGTTCAACAAACGATCAATTATCAAATCACTGCGCGGAACGTAAAGCAAGAATATTTTCACAGTGGACACAAAGTGATGCACAGAGAAGACACGGCAACTTTAACAACCTATCTGTCAGACAACTTGAAGATATTCACTTACTTGACTCCTTTTGACGATCAGCCGATTGTAATATTCAACAGAGTTCAGGATCCCTCTCCACCAATACAGAATAATTTTTCAAGTGATCAACAGAACCGAGCGAACTATCTCAACAATTATCCAAACACAGCACAACAACCGCGTTACAATTCGCTTTATAGCGCAGCAGCAAAACGTTATTTTGCAACCATTACCCTTTCTCCCGACGAGCTAGACAGCTTTAGGGCTTTCCTGCCCGTGATAGATAATTTCTACCACTTCCAACTGTATGTAAAAAATAAACAGAGAGCTCGAGAACATCGGAATCAGTTCATTTATGGCTATGAACAAAACAAACCAGAAGCCTATGCAGTCCCCCAACGATCAGCGAATCCCACGTTGGAAGCAATGGGCGGACAAAAAAGTTCCTCAATTTAGATTGAAAAAAACACCACCAGAACGTGAGCTGTCACTTAATGAGATGCCGAATGAGTTGCGGTTCTATGTCTTGGAGCACCCCGAAGTTGAAAAAGTCTTCAATCAACCATCGTTCAAGGAAAATGACTAATCAACTGTTTGTTATAAACTAGAGATAAAAAGTCATATTAAAGGTTTTAATTTTTTTGAGTTCTGGTACATGAAACAGTTGCCCAGTGAATAATTCAAAAGTTAACATTTTATATCATTCTTGTTTCAATTCACTTTTCAATTAATTATTTTTCTCCAATGAATCAAAGAGACGAGGCTGACGCTGGTATCAGTAATTTAGTCTTTGATGTGAACAACAAGGAGAGGCCCCCATGGCGTTGTTGTTCAAATTCAACAGTGCCAAGGTCCGAAATAATTTTTTTTTGTTCAAGTGAGTATCATTGTCTTAATGATCATTCTTTGCTTCTCTATGCTCTTTCTATTATCAGAAAGCTGTGAAGAGAAATCAATTTGGATTGCTCTCTTATCGAGTTTAGTTGGTTACATTTTACCTAATCCCAAACTATGAACAAAGTTATTCTTACACATGACAGGGTATTTATGTCAATTGTAGGACCAAGTGGTTGTGGTAAAACAGATCTCTTGTTTCGAATGCTAAAAGGTTCGACCTTTTATCCACGTTTTGAAAAAATTTATTATTTTTTACAAAGAGTTCCAACCACTTTTCAAAGATATGCAACGAGTTATACCAGGGATTGAGTTTCTAAAATACTCAGGCTTTGATATAACAAAAAAACTATCGCATTGTCTGCTTATCTATGACGATTCATGTGAAGAAATCTTCAACGATAAAGAATTTGTAAAAATAGCGACCTCAGGACGTCATCGCAAACTACATGTTATATACGTCAAGCATAATTTATTCCATCAAAACAAATGGTCCAGAACCATTGATCTGAATACAACACACATAATATTATTCAATTCGCTTCGTGACATTCAACAAATTGAATATCTTGGAAAACAGTTGAATTGTCTCCAACTGATTACAGAAGCATACAAACTAGCAACTGCGGAGCCCTTTGGACATTTGATGATTGATCTCGACCCAAAAACCAGTCAGGGCTTACGTTTTTCATCGCAACTAATTGGACCGGATCCTTCTATTTTTTACATTTCGTCCCCTGAAGCAGTCATTACAACAATTACAAATGAAAAAGAAAAATTTGCTTATGCTCAAGCAATGGGCAAATAAGAGGAATGAGAACACAGCTCAAATAGAAATATTACATCAGGGCGATTTCATTTGGTTCTTGAGTGACTGTGTGATGAACGTACTCTCTGGAGTTGTACCAATCAATAAAGTTGAATTAAAAAAATTCGAGAAACCACTACCTAAACTTGCAGACAGGCGAGTTGAAAAAAGTGAGAGAATCAAAATTTTTCGATCAGATTCTGGAATCCGTCTAATTAAACTGATTGCGTTACCTTGTATTGCATTTCTGGAGCAAAATGCACACTGGAGAGTTTGTGCTAATTCCTCGTCAAATGTATGCGAATGAAAAACCTCAAATTGTTCAACTTCTCAACAATAAAAATGTCCGAGAGAAAGCAAAACAAATATCACTGTTGCAAAGAAGCAAGTCTCCACCAGCACCTTCTACCACGCAACAAGACACGCAACAGCAGACCGATAATATTTTGGAGAACGCCAAAGATGAGTTGAATGAGACTAGGGATGACAAAATTGATACAAAAGTTTTAACTGAAATCAGGGAGCGAGTTTTGAGAGATATTAAACACCTTGACAGAAAAAAATTTGAAAAAGCGAGCACAATATTGGAAAAAATAGAAGAGTCAGAATCTCTATCGCTGGATCAGACATCAAGACTAGTGGTTAATAAGTCAAGCACTAGAATTCTTGTCGCAAATTTTCTTTACGATCTACAACAAACAACCTCTAAGCTTTCACTTGAACATTACAAAGTCCTTACCTTTCTAGATATCAGATCACAATTAACTTGTAATACATACGCAAAAAAATTTCTTGCCTTATCACTAAACGAAAAGATACAGTTGTTTGAGGATGAACCAGAAAACGAAGAATCAGGAGTCTCGAGAACAGAAGAGTCAAAAGCTTCTGGCGACGATGAAGGAAGCTTTGAAGATGCAAAAGACGAAATCCAACCGTCTAGCCCGTGGACAAATTACTTCCTCTCACGTTAAACAATTGAACAAATTATACACAAAAGGTAGTGCAGCTTTTGGTAGCATTGCTAACTTGAAGAAAGCCAGTGGTTTACCAAGATCCAAAGTGGTTCAATACCTTCAGTCGAAAGCTCCATACACAAAATACAGACAATTCAGAAAAACTTTTCCGAGACTAAAAGCTGTTGCATACAGAATAAACGAAATCTGGTCTGTCGATGTGGCGTATATGGATAAAATTGCCCAACACAACAATGGAGTCAAATATTTACTGGTGGCTGTTGATGTTTTATCGCGATACCTTAGAGTGCAACCAATGAAGGCTTTATATGCAAAAGACGTTGTTGAAGCGTTCAAAAACATGATCGAACAGAAAAAACCAGAAAGGGTTTGGACAGACAAGGGATCCGAGTTTAAAGGTGAATTCAAAAAATTTTGTGAAAAGAAGGAGATTCATTTATATACAACCGAAAACGAAACCAAGTCGGCATTTGCTGAGAGGAATATTCGATCGCTCAAAAACATTATTCACAAATACCTGGAGGAGAATTGGACTTGGACTTATATTAAGCAATTGCCCCAGTTTGTAAATACTATAAACACTCGTGTTAATCGTGTTACCCAACTTGCACCTAATAAAACTTTCAAAAAACATGAACCGTTTCTAATATCCCAAGCAATTAGCACAAAAAAGTACAAGCCAATATACGAAGAAGGAGACTTGGTTCGGATTGCAAAGCCAGACGAAATATTTAGTAAAGGTTATAAACAAAATTACACAGACGAAGTCTTCACAGTATTCAAGGTTGCTACCCTTAGTCCACCAACATACAACCTTATAGACGCAAACAACGTTATAATTGAAGGTAAATTTTATGAACCAGAATTAGTCCAAGTGAACGTTCTTCCTGTCAAAGATTAAACATGAGTATTCATAGAGAATTTACTATTGATTTCATATCGAATGCATCAATGGGAATTTTTACCAGTAATACTATGGCCAAGTTTCGACATCAACTCGCTCAACCATTACAGTTAGATGGAGATTGGCAAGTTGCCCTTGCTTCAATATCATTTCCCTCAAACATCAATAATGTAAACTCAGCCGAAATAGTTGCGTATGTCAGTTCTGGCGCTGAATTTGATGCTTCACATAACCGAACCGGACAACTTCGAAGAATTCGCAAAGGTATATACAACAGTTCAGAAGAGCTTCTGAAAGAAATTTTTCGAATCGCTCAATTGAAAAACTTTGACTATGATTTTGACACTGTAACGCAAAAGTTAGTTTTGAAATTTGGACCTAACGAAGGTTTGTCATTTGAAGATGAAGAAGTACCCAGTATTCTTGGTTTTAAAGGAATAAGAGATATTTCGAATCATGGTTTTATTCACATTGGTTACAAGTCAGAAAAAGCAGGCAACTCTTTGAACAGACATGTTGGAGAATTTCCAGTTGATATCACTTGCGGATCACAGTTAATATTTGTATACATTGATATAATTGAACATCAGAACGTTGGTGATGTGAGAGCTCCAGTAATAAAAATCATTGAGTCTGAAAAACGTTTGAGAAACGGTAGCATAAACACAGTGACACCCATACACCACAAGTCCTACACAAATTTGGATTACAAGCCAATATTATCAAACAACATTCAGAACATACAGGTAGAGTTGAGAAACGAAACTGGAAAACTAATTCCTTTTACTGGAACCGGAAAAATTATAGTCAGTTTAAAATTTCAAAAAATTATTTTACATGGAGGCATACTACAGCAATCAAGCATCTCAATCAATGCCGCATTTCTCCGGACACTACAGACAAAGAGGCAGTGGTTTTGGAGCGCTTGCTGCAGGTATTGGAAGAGTTGCTCTGCCATTAGCACGCAAATTTCTCTGGCCCGCAGCAAAAAAGATTGTTCGTGATTTATTGGTTCAAGGAGCACCGGAGTTAGTAGAAGTTGCAACCAAAAGAAAGTCAGCAAAACAAGCACTGAAAAGTACAGTAGCCAAAACAGCTCGCAAACAAATAGGTGGATCTCTTCAATCACGTATTGCATCAGACCGTAAAATAATTAGACGAAAAAGACGACAATACACGAGACCTCGTTCAAACCAAAAACGAAAAATCTCAACCAGAAGAATTATTTCTCGAAAACCCCGTCCGAAAAGGAGTCGTCTGGATTTTTTCTCGCGAGTGAAAAATGCGAACTAATATTGTGATACCATCTGAAGCCACTCACAGTTCTTTAGACTTATTTGAAAAACCACCTTTGCTGGTAACATTTGATCAATCATTCGAGCAAAAAACAGGACCGCTTTATTCGCCTTCAGGATCATCATTGGAATTTGAAGTTGTTGGTGATCGCAACAATTTTATTGACTTACAAAAAATTTACCTGGAGATCAAGTGTCGAATACTTCAAACAGATGGAACGGATTTGCGCTTCACAGCTGGTGACGCTAATGCCAGTGATCTTCCATGTTTTGCTAATAATATCCTTTATTCACTTTTTGCCGACTGTACTGTTTCTGCAAATGGTATCAAAATTTCAACAGCTAATGGACACTATGCACACAAAAGTTTCATAGAAACTGAATTCTCTCATGGGACAGACGCAAAGACAACCTGGCTGAAATGTCAGGGTTACGAGTATGAAGAAAACCCCGGCACTATTCCAGCAACAATATCAGATATAAGAAAAAGAACAGTGCGACAATCCGCACGCATAACATTATATGGAAAGTTGGCGGTTGATTTCTTTTTATGTGAGAAACATTTGGTTAGTGGAGTTACGTTACGCATTTCAATGAGAAGATCCCAAGATGACTTTGCCGTCATCAGCGAAGACGCAGCGAAACACTACAAGGTTAAAATAGATGAGGCTAATTTATTTGTCAGGAAGATGACGGTGTCAGATAATGTTGTAGGTGCAATTGAGAAGACATTATTGAAAACTCCGGCAATTTATCGATACAATGAAGTAATTACCAAAACATTCTTGGCTACAACAGGCCAACAAAGCTGGAAACATGAGGATATTTTCACTAAAGAGCCAATCAGAAGAGTCATTGTTGCATTATGCGTTGGTACAGCATTCATCGGTACCAACACCGCTAATCCATTCTATTATCAAAAATTTGGTTTAAGAGAGATAACCATTTATCGAAATGGTTTTGCAACGGCTGGAACTCCAATGTCAACAACTGACAACAAGAGGTTGTACTACAATTCAATGAGTGCATTAGCTTATGTAGAAAATGGCCATGGAATACCTCTGAGTCAGTTCTCAAACCATTATATAATGGTATTTGATCTGACCAGCACTCAAGAGGCAACTCATGACTTTATTCATCCGGAGCTCACAAATTCATCATTGTCTGTCGAACTCAAGTTCGATTCAGCGTTAGCTCATAACGTTGAAATATTTTTTCTTGGGGAAAAAGCATCTACGATCTACATTGACTCTGCAAGAAACGCATCTAAAAACGCTCTTCCCATGATCACATACTAATGGACGAAGATCAAATTCATCTTCAAGTGAAAAAGTGTAAACACCTCAAATTCAAATTCAGAGGGGTTTATGCCGCTGATAATTATCCTCTGAACTTGCAAACCAACACATTTATTATTGTTAATGCATCACGATCCAACTCTATTGGAACCCACTGGGTAGTGCTAGCTAAACGATATGCATACCCGATAATATATTTTGCGGATCCATTGGCTCTACCCTTGACTACCTACAAGGATTTTTTCAACCGTTTACAACAGTGTAAAGACTTGGAGATAATGATGGATATCATGGAACATAGAAGAGACATTCAGTCTCCATTGCAATCCTCAGACTCCCAGCTTTGTGGTTTATTTTGCATATATATTGTTCATTTTTTTTATAGTGAGAAATTTCCATTTATACCTGATGTAAATGAATTAGAGTTGCTAGCTTTTGTAAAACATATGAAGTAAAAGTTAATTTAATTTTCAGACAACACTTTTTGAATATCAATTTTTACAAAATTGAAAGGTTATGAAAGAGTTCGAGGTTTCTCGCACAAAACTCCCGTGGCCACTAAGCAGAATATCCATTATCTGATAAAGAGTTGAGGAGTGTTCACCTAGCATAAGCTGGCAAAATCGTTTCATAGTTACATCAGGGACTGTAGAAGAACGTTTGTTGGTCGTAAAAGTACTAATAGATTTTGTTGTTGCCTCACTCAAGGGTGCTGGAAGTTGTTTCTGGTTCTTGGTAACTGCAGAAGAAGTTGATTTTGAAAGGTATTCAACAGCAACATGTACTCGTGAAATTATTGCACCACGTTTAACAAGGTCTTTTTGCGTAGGTTGAATAAGTAATTTGAAACAGTTAACGAGACACGGTATCACCGCAGGTACATAAAGAGAATCGAATATATTATCATCCTGAGAACCAAATTCATACATAACATGATAATGATTGGAGCCAAATGCGCAACCTTCGATAACTGTTGCAGATGAATGATAACCATATGCATAATTTTCAATGTTTGTGTTTTCAAGTTTTGGTTCCGTCTCACAAATATTGTACTTGAAACGTTTTTGAAATTTCTTGAAATATTCAGGACTGTTCTCATGCATTGCCTCAACCATAACGAACAAAAAAGAAAAAGCTAATGAACTAACTATGAAAGCATAAACAATGACAGGAAGCAAAAGGTATAATAGAAATTATTCTGATTCCTCGTTGACTGTTACAGATGTTTTTGGTATCTTCTTCTGGCGCTGAGTTGGCGTTTTGCCAGCCCGTTTTGCTGGAGGCTTCGAGTCATCAGTTGAATCTGGTTTTAGAAGTGAGTCGATCAACCCAACTGGTTGATCAAGCATTTGTTCTAGTTTTTCTATGTTCTGACATAGCAACCGAAACTCTCGCGCCGAAAGTGTAATTTTTTGATTGAAATCCCAATCGACCTGTTCACTGTCACGTTTGAACAATTTCAAGGATAAATAGGTGCCAGTGGTATGATAAGTCTTAACAGCAGCCCTAACAAGCCGTTTTTCATTGAGCGAGAGATCCAAATGAAAGTCGCTGTACTCAGCATCCTTAGACAAAACATTACCCATAATGTTGCATATATTGAGACAAACTGTATCAAAGTAATCTGAAAAGATAAATGACTAATACAATATTGTTTGTCGGAATGTAAACAATTTCAAACCCCACGCCAACATGTCTAGACAAGATAAGAGCTGAACAAACAAATCCCCCTCCCTACGCGTGTAAACAAATTTATACTCCTTTATATTAGTTAGATGTTTATACGAAATATGAAATTCAAAAGATCGGAAAAAATATACCCTGCTGAATCAAGACCCATTCAATGTCACAATTGTCCAAGGCAATTTAAAAATTTCCATTCACTAATGCAACATCGCCGGGCCAAGCATTATAAAGGCCATAGCCGAAAACAGTTTTACAAGTCCCGACCTAAAAACTGACAAAATTGACAAAAACCTAAAAACTGACAAAAACTGACCTAAAAACTGACAAAAACTGACCTAAAAACTGATAAATCTAAAAACTGACAAATTTTCATTAGCAATGGATAAATTAGCTCGCCTCCTCGAGTCTATTTATATTTCTAGAGAGCAACCCAATTCAACTTAGGTCATTATGACATAATTCTATTTATAGACATGACGGCATAATGATGAAATGATTAAATCAAATAAACAAACCAGTCTGCAACAATTTTTTCAATCTTTCCGCCATTGTTCTTTCTTGTTGTTCAATATAAGTTTTGTGAAAATTCTTTAGTTCTTTGACACATTATTACATTACTGCAAGTCTTTTGTTGCTTAACTTTCTTCTTGAATTTGCTTTCATCCTGCTTTTCCTTTCAGTTCCATACGATATAAAAACAAGTTTTCATTTCTCTTGTTACTAGAATTGGTTCTAGACTCGGTGCTGTTAAGTCTTTATAAAATTTTCCTTACAAAGAAAACTGTGTGCGTTGTTACCGTTTAAATCCGTAAAATCAGAACAAAAAACATCTCAATTGTTTATCCATCTACTGTAATATGGCTGCTGAATATTTAGAAATTGCAAAGACAAGTGAGCGAGGCACTCGAACCCTTGAGCGAATGTGTCACAACTTCAAAAATATTGTCCTTGTAAAGGAAAGCTTTGATGATAAGACAGATTTATGGCACACAAAAAACAGCTTTATTGTTCCAGTTAATTACATTGAACCAATACTTGAATAAACAAAACAAAACGATTTATTTCATCTTACAAAAACGCCAGAAAAATCAACAAGACAAGAAGAGTCTCCATATGCTCATCGATATTATGGATGTATTACTCCCATTCAAACAAAGAAGCAGGATGTGAAAAAATTGACAAAGCGAACAAGAAAACTTTTTGCAGACTACGATCATCACTGCATTGAAATTTGGGAAAATCAATTGGGGCAGCTAGAAGAAGTTGAGCAAATATCTGGTTTTTGGAATTTCGATCAGTCGCCAAGTGAAGAAAGAAAAACCCCGGAAAGCCTCCCGTTGCTTGCCAGCAATTTTTCTGATGATGTCAGCATCGATGAAACACCTCCATTGAGCCAATGTTATGCCCCCGTCAAGAAAGTCATCAAGTTATCTCGACTCTAAAATACAACAAAACTCATTAAACTCATTGTACATATTGTATTTGTTGCTTTTCACAATGTTTGAGCATGATAATTTTGAAACATCTCGAAACCAGTTCTTAATTAAACTTTAACTAAAGATTCATCTTAGCACTAGACAAAGATTGTGAGACAGAATTAAGCGATGCTGAAAATTTCAGACATTGGACAAACAAGTGTGCGAAACAATGTTTTAAACAAATAAGCGAAAGTGGACTGGGTTGAAATAAACCCAGCTGAAGCTTGGATTGTAGTGAAATCACAGTAAACAATCAATAAACTCTTTTTTATCAGATAGTCGTACACCGTACCAAAATTAGGGTAAACAAATAAGAAGTAAAACTGTGAACTCAATATCACCTGTTTTAAACAAACAAAAAGTAGAAAAACCGTTGAGCATACAAATCTATGTGTTGTTTACACAACAGTCTGCGCGGTGTGTCCGCCTCTACTGCTGTTTGCGGAGCAGTAGCTTTCTGTTGCAAAAGTAAACAAAAAAGACGCGCACTCTGATTGGATGAAACAAGTTTAAATTACAGCTTGCCCGACAATAAAATTCTTACATTTGCTTTTTGCCTTAACCATTCACTTGATTGAAAAACTTCAACTCTTTCCATTTCCTTATCATAATTTTATAAGTCTTTTTTTTGCGTTCCTATTCTTTCTGCCTTTCTCCTGTTCATAATGAACGCTGAAACGTGTACAATTTGTCAGAAAAAACTCGTAGATAAGCGCAGCCTCAGACGACATATGCAAACAGTTCATAAACAATACGTCCAAACCAACCGATTCGTGTGCGATGAATGTGCGTTTGCTCATGAAAAAGTTATAGAACTCGAAACGCATATGATACAGCAACACAACTCAAAACATCCCCGCTACTGTCTCTACTGCAACAAGTTCTATGTAGACAACCTCAAGTACATGGAGCATATGAACAAAAACCATGGACTTCCAGTATGGAACGCTGATCTGGAAAACAACCCAAGTTCTGGAATTCTTCCGTCCGAGCAAGCTTTCGGTGGTGTTTTGAAAACCTACGACATACCAGTGGGGGAACAGGAAATAGATCTGCTAAGTTTTATGCGGAGCAAACAGGACGCGATCGAAAATGTTGTTCAACTGAACACGCAAAATAGCGCACAAAAACTTCAATTCAGTGCATTGATGCAATTAACAAAACCAACAGGTGATGAAACCGTTGATAGTCAACCCGATCGAATTCAGATATATATCAATTCAAAAATGCAGCGCGTTGACTTCACCGGATTGAGTAAATCATGCTTTGCTGGAATGATTGAGCAAATGCTCCTCTCACTGAACAACTTCGCATCTCATGGGAGCGGTTGGACGGTAGATAGAATTGAGAATGTCGAACTACGATTTGTCAAGTCAAAACCAATTAGTGCCTCTTCCTATCTAGCTCTCCCAACTGAGTTGGCTAGAAGTCAATACTTGCTCAACATTGGCAACAGACATGATGAAAAGTGTTTCCTATACTGCTATACTGCACAATATCACAACAAAATTGGACCCAAATTGATACCGGACAATGCCTCCTGGAGACAAAAAACAAATCCAATAATGTATGGTCCAGAAAATCCCAGAGCAAAGCAACCAGTTGGTGAATTCTTGATGCCAATGGCCTTTCACCAATTGAAAAAATTTGAACAGCTTAACCAGGTACGCGTTAATGTATTTCGGCACTCACACAAAAAATTGATTCCTTTCCGCATATCAAACAACCAAAATTTCGAATTCAACCTGGACTTACTCTTGCTAAGTGATAGTTCAATGCATCATTATGTGCTGATCACAAACATCAAAGGACTAATTCACCAGTACATTCAGAAAAAACAGCGTTTGGACAACCATTTGTGTCGAAACTGTTTTCATATTAGCACTTCAATCGAACGACATGAGAGACATGAAGAAATATGCCACCAAAACACACGAGCAATTATTAAAATGCCAAAAGCAGGACAGCCAAAATTTGAATTTAAAAATAGTCAAGCACGTTGGTTTGCACCTATAGTCGGATTTTTTGATCTGGAGTCTATAATTGAACCGTTATTGACAGCAGCAGCAGCAGCAACACACAAAGCTCGAGCACTACTAGAGCGCTAGAAGAACACAAGCCATGCAGCTATGCTTTGCTTTTTGTGGCCTTGAATGAAACGAAACCATTCTTTTTCGATCTGAAGTGTGGGCCGAATGTCATGATTGAATTTGTCAAGTCGCTGGAGAAAATTGCCAAGAGCCTTTATGATGTTAAACAACAATACAAAAATTTTTCCGGTGAACCATCAATACCAAAAAGAGAAGCTACTCTGTGTTGGATTTGCGAAAACGAACTGAATACAAGTCCACAAGATCCCACAGTACTAGATCACTGTCACTTCACAGGAAAATTCTTGGGGTGGGCCCACTCGCAGTGTAATTTAAAACGTAGAAACCTAAACTTTACTCCACTGTTTGCCCACAATTTGACAAACTATGACCTTCATCACGTAGTACTTGCACTACAGAGCCTGAATGAGAAAAACACAATTTCTGTGGTACCAAGCACAAGTGAGAAATTCATCTCGTTGCAAATTGGAGTGCATATAGAAGCAACACAGAACAAAAAGGGCGTTTGGACAAACCAGTATGAATACATAAGACTACTGGACTCCTTCAAGTTCATGAATGCTTCTCTTGACAAACTGGTACAGAACCTGCCCCCGGATCAGTTCAGCTTGCTTGAACAACATTTTCAAGAGTGGCCCACATCGTCGGTAAACCTGTTGAAACAAAAAAGCTCGTTCCCTTATTGCTACGTTGACAGTTTTGAAAAACTTCAAGAGACACAGCTTCCCCCTCGTGACAAATGGACCAACAGTTTACAGCAATATGAAGTCACAGTGAGTTAAGATGAGTACAAGCAAGCGTTCCAGGTATTCAATTTATTTTCATGTCAAACTATTGGTGAATACTACAACTTGTACTTGAAAACTGATGTGTTCCTACTCGCCGCAGTTGTTCTTTGCTTTCGACAAGTTTGCTATGACACCTACGGACTGGATTGCTGTCAGTATTACACTGCATCAAATTTGTCGGGCGACGCAATGCTCAAAATTTGCGATCCCCATTTACATCTTCTAACTGAGAGGGAACACCTTGATATGGTTGAGAACCTTATAAGAGGAGGCGTGAGCTCGGTGTACAGTAAGCGTCTTTGTCGCGCAAATAACAAATTTCTTCCAGATTACAAACCAAAAAACATTTCTTCGTTCATCATTATGATAGACGCTAACAATCTATACGGAGGGATCATGGAAAAATTCCCACTGCCACTATGTGAATTTGAACTGTTCGACAAGAGTGAGTGGACCGACGATAATGCTCAGGAAATTCTTCATCGAATTTTAAATACACCAGATGATGACCCAGTAGGATGCATAGTTGAAGTAGACCTAAGCTATCCCGACAGCCTACATGATCTACACTCTGACTTTCCCTTGGCACCCACAAAACAAGCTATTAATGAATGTTGGCTCAGTGAATACCAAATCGACTTGTTGGCCGATATGCAAATTAAAAAACCCCCGCAGGTAAAAAAGCTCATACAGACGCTTTTCGATAAACAAAATTATACACTGCACTACCAAACCTTGAAACTCTATGTTGAACTAGGATTGGTAGTAACCAAGCTTCATCGAGTGTTATCATTCAAACAAGAAAAGTGGCTGGCGCCATACGTGAAACTGAATACCGAAAAAAGAAAGCAGGCAAAGAATAAGTTTGAGGAAGATTTCTACAAATTAATGGTAAATTCATCATTCCAAAAAACTTGCGAGGGAAAACGAAACAGAAAGAAAGTGAAATTGACGCGCACTGAAGAAGAAACACTCAAATGGACAGACAAGCCCGAGTACCAGTCATCAAAAATTATCAGTGAAGATCTGGTCACTGTATGCCTTCAACAATCAGAAATACTGTGGGACAAACCAACCATCGTCGGTGCTTGTATACTGGATTTGGCTAAGAAATTCATGTTTGAGTTTCACTACAAAGTTATGAAGAAGAACTTTGATTGCAATTTGCTTTATTCAGACACAGACTCCTTCGTATATGAAGTGCGCTCAAGAGACTTCTTTGCAGAAATACAGAAGAAAAAACAGGTTGCAGATCAATTTGATTTTTCAAACTTCCCTCCTGCGCACCCGCTATACAGCAGGGACAATGCACGAGTCACTCTTAAATTCAAAGACGAGATGGGAAGCCGACCAATTGCTGAGTTTTGTGGACTCATGCCAAAGCTGTATTCAATCAAGCTCGCTGAAGGCAAGACTTTTTCACTAGCCCCCCCTTTCACTCTACAAACACAAGTAATCAAAACAACAGGCATATGCAAAACATTCTAGCAAACCAAGTTTTTTTTAGGGTATGAAAAAACGGGATAAATTTGAAATAAACCAAGTTTTTTTTCAAGTTGCACCAAACAGTCAGCCAAAGGGGTCACAAAAGATGCACGGCGCAGCATGACCCATGAATTATACAAGCAAACTCTTTTGGGCGGCGAGGTTGTGCGTCTTCTCAACACCCGAATAGCCTCTAGCAACCACAGGCTTCACACAATAGTTGTCAACAAGAAATCATTGTCGGGCTATGATGATAAAAGATTCATATTAAGTGACCAAGTATCAACGTTGCCCTATGGACACAACTCATTGAGAGAGGACATGTTTTACAAAGCAATACTAGATGAGCCGGATTGGGGTTCGCTTGATGCAAGCCAAAACGAGCAGGAAAGCACGCAGCAGGCGCGGGATAGCTCGCAGCAGGCGCGGGATAGCTCGCAGCAGGCGCAAAATAGCTTGCAGCTGGCGCAGGATAGCTCGCCGCAGGTGCAGGATAGCACGCAGCAGGCGCAGGGTAGCACGCAGCAGGCGCAGGGTAGCACGCAGCAGGCGCAGGGTAGCTCGCAGCAGGTGCAGGATAGCTCGCAGCAGGTGCAGGATAGCACGCAGCAGGCGCAGGGTAGCACGCAGCAGGCGCAGGGTAGCTCGCAGCAGGTGCAGGATAGCACGCAGCAGGCGCAGGGTAGCACGCAGCAGGCGCAGGGTAGCACGCAGCATGCACCGCGAAGGCGCAAACAGAACCAGCAGCAGAAAAATAAGCAGCCAAAGCAACAACCAACAACAACCATTCCACAAACAAGCACCATTCACAACTCAAGTTTCAACTCCCCAGACCCAGTTTTTTATCAACGTGATTATAGTGAAGATGAATTAGAAGAAAACTTGGTAGATTTTGAGAAAATGTCAGAATTATCGGACAGTGGGTCTTCTACAGACCCAGCTTGCGATGGTTTCATTTTGGACCAAACAATTGAATCGGATAACGCAAGTATTTCAAGTGAGAATCAAGTCACTTTGCCAGCACCGAAAAGCAAAAAGAGAAAGCAGAACGCAAAAAAAGGAGCGGCAAAAAAACCAAGAGCTCGCATTATAGACTATTCATCAACTGATGAAGATTAAACTCAGTGATTTGTGTATGCATGTTCACAGACTAACTAAGTTTTTTACCATTAAAAAGCCCGCGAACAGAACTTTACAAAAGTAAGCACCAATTGATATCAAATTTTTAGAGTTTTTGTTGAAGTGCTGAACGTTCGGTCCCTCTTGTATTCCACAAATACTAATTCAAACCTGTAGCTAGTAACAACTCTCGCAGTAAAAAGTTCCTCTCAAGAATCCAGTAGCAGTTATTTCAAGTCTCAATCAAAAATCCTCCACCCCAAAACAAAACTCCCTCAACGTGCGCCGCGAACCACTAGCTCGATTGCTAGAAGCTGCTTGATCTCCACCTCAATATATTGCAAAGCCGATCTCAAAAGTTCGCGACCAGAACTTCTACGGCGAGCTCAACCTCCAGAGTTCACAGTCTTTCATTGGAATTTTGGATTTTTGATTTTGACTTGAAACAAACTGCCAACAGATTACCCAATAGGTACTTTGGCCTTTTCTCAGCTCATTTTAAAAGTTTACATAGAGATTAATTTCAATTAAATAGAAAGGTTACAATTCAGTACAAACAAGACACATCGAAAATAAAAGATTTGTACATTGTTTAATGAAACGTATAAACCAAAAAAAGTTCGCGGGCTTGGCTTAATTGTTTATTTACTTTGTAATTTTTGTCGTTAAGCTTTTTTGAGAAACCAGAAAAAGTTGTGTATGTGATTTACTGATCCTTTCAACAATGTTTGAGTCAAATAAACTGACCGATTTTGTTGTAGTTTCTATTCAAAAGTTGGTTTAAAATTTCGCAGGACCCGAATTTTTTTCAAAAGCCACTACCCTTTATCCGGTTCATTGATATGATAAATTAAAAAGCAGAAAAACAACGGATAGAGCAGATAGTTCCTTCCCGTAATCAGGTCCTGTAAAAAAAAATTCTTACTTAGTTGTTGCGAAGGTAGATGACAAGCTCTCCGTTATTGAATTGAACGACAACCCTGCCCTCTACTTGGAACTTTTCGGGAACTTCACACTTCCCACAGTGACATAGGTTGAGATCAATAAAACCTTTGTTCAGGCACTCTTTGATTGGTAGGAGAACAAATTCTAAATATTTTATCTTTTTTTTCAAGTGATACAGTCTTCTCAAACAAAAACATCAGTACTTAGTTGCCTTTTTTTTCTACGATTTGTATAACAAAAGTTTTCATTGTATATCTATAGGTTGTATGCTTTCTTTGGAATTAAATAAGTTTCTGCAAAACATCTCATTAAAATATTCTTTTTAATAACTTTACTGCTTACTTTTTTTGTTCTCAGTTGATGGCATTACTTCGTTTGAGCACCAAAAGCCTTTAATAAACGTTAAGCTGAAACAAAACTTTCCATAAAATTAATTCAAAACCGCCCACTCCCCCCCCAAAAAAAAGATCTATTCTGTTTCATCTCAGTGGGTTTTCTCTCCCCCCCCCCCAGCGCACGTATTTTTTTCTGCATAGCAGCGTTCAAAAATGGTGAAGCGTGCTTAAAATCATGCATTGCGATGCGCTGAAATGCATTCGCTATTTCAGCGTTAGTTTAGTCCAAACATTTTCAAAGCATACTATAAACGTCGTATTTTTGAACAAGCTTAATTCAATGAGAGTATAAGATCGATTACAGTTCCAGTCAATCTCGGTTAATAGAAAACTCGTTCGATCTTTAAAGAAAATCGCCACTTCAAAAGATAGTCGTCTATTTTTTTTTCAACTAAACTTACTTCAATGCAAAAACAAGAACGCTTAAGTATGCAGCAAACCACTGAACACAAAGTTGAGGTGGAAGAGTAGGTGAAACTGGGACCCAAAGAGGTGGTGATCGATTGGCAGTTGGAGATAACGACAAATAAGTTGTGAAATCTAAAGAAATTGAAACAATTTGGCAAACTTTATTTTTAAAAAAACAAGAATTTTGTCTTCCATTTAACATGACAGTCTCAATTCTTTGTAGCGCTGTGCTTTATTAAATTTTCCAACAGTTTCATGAAGTAATTTTTCAAAATTTAATACAAAATTTGCCAAAATGTGAAATTTCCCATCACAACTAGCTGTAGATTGAACACAAGATTAACCTCCTTGACAACAGTTAGTCGTTTTCCAATATAAACTTCACCAATAAGTTCGTCAAAGTAAAGTAACAACTACAAGTTCCTTAAAAATCAATCGAATTTTGTCAATAATTGATTAAATGATTGGCAAGAAACTAATCCACCGAATGATCAAGTTGAACACAAAATGAATGGTTCAATTTTTTTTGCAATGTCCAGACGTTTGTTGTTTTAGCCAAAAATGTTTGTAAGCCAGCCTCCCCTGGTACCCCTGAAACCCTTTATTCCATTCCCCTAATTTTGAATTTTTGATCTGTCGGTAATTTTTCTAAGATCTCGCCGCAAAAATCTAGTGGGTGGACAAAAAAACCAAAAATTCGGAACTTTTTTAGCTAAAAATCTGATTAGGTTAGGTTAAAATCGGATATATGAACGCCAAGTTTTGCTATACTAATCTACAAAGCAATAAAATCACAAAATGCAGTGTAAAATCAATTCATCCTGACGCTCCACTGTCTAGCGTTGCAAAATTTGGCGGGAAATTAAATAAACAAAGTAGCAAATTTTGCAAAGAATAAGAACTGGTTTCAAATAGCCGAAAGAAATTAAGATGAATGAAATAATGATATAACACCATAAAATCTTCAAAAAATCTGACTAAAACCTCAAAAATAGGGGGGACATTTTACTACATTTTAAAAAATTTCAAAATGTCCCACCCCGTTGTAGATGGCCACCTCAAAATGTCCCACCCCGTTGTAGATTGCCACGCTGCAGTAATTGTCCGTCCCCCCCCCGTTGAGGTTCTAGTCAGAATTTTATACTACTCTTAACCCGCGTTGAGAAATACCGGCAAAAACGACGTACGAAGCGTTTCTGTCGGTTTCATCGGTTTTGCTTGTAAGAAGCGTCGGGTTTTGACGGTTTTTGTTGGTTTTTGACGCTTCTTACTTTTTGAAACCGACGAAAACCGACGATTCGTACGTTTAAATACCGACGAAAACCGATCAAAACGCCAAAAAAAACACGTAAGGGCTTTGATCGGTTTTGGCGAAGTAAAACCGACGAAAACCGACGATTTCTTATGTTTGAATCCGACGAAATTCTCAATATGGGATTTTTTTTCACTCTCAGCTTTGATGAATATCTATTTTCAATACAACGCTTTGCTATTTAAAATATTTTCCGATAGTTTGCTTAATATTTGTCCGATAAATACAGTCATTATGATAAAGTGAGACCTAAATTGACGAAGGAAAAAAATACAATCAAGGTTTGCCTTCTCTTTTTACCAATGAAAAGTAAATTGTCAGGCCGGTTGTTCAGTATGGGTAAGCTTCAATTCCAGCTTATTTTCAATAGTGGACATGCGCTCATTTATTGCTTAAACAGTTTTTGCACTTTGTCATAACTTTAATCATCAGATGTCTTTGACGTTCTCTAGCCTCAAGTAAACCATCAAGAACTTAGATAAAACAACCATTTTTCGCTAAAACATATTTGTTAACATTTTTAAACTAAAGAAACTTTTTTTTTCGCTTTCCACCGTTCTTTGTTAAAATATGAAATAATAGAAGCAATTAGAGCAAGGCATTAAGATGCGCGTGTTATCAATAAATCAATCAGTCATTCACTTTCGAATATAGTGGGTCGTTTGAAAACATTTTTGGTCTGTAAGATCTCCCTGCTAGAGTCCCCCGTAGACTGGTCTGTCTGATGAAGGGTCTATGATGACAGTTCTGATGTCCAGTGGGTCAAGCTCTCTGGCAGACAGTCGGTCTCTTCTGGCTGTAAAGAATTGCTTCACTCGCTGTGAATTCTTGATTTTGTTGACGAACACAAAAGATAACCAGCCGATTAGGACGATGCCACCTACGATTAATATCAAATTGCATTATAAATTTCATCGCCTCAAACAAGTCTAAGGCATGTAATGGATTGAATGCTGCTTCTTAAATTTCGCATTCAGACGGCTTCAACTTGATAAATTTTGAAAGCAACAATATCGTGGGTGCAAAGTGTTTTTCATGCTTTAACTTTTCTCCAAATACGACAACATTTAATTTTCAGCTCTCGAAGTTTTTCTAGCTTGCCTAGCAGAGACTCGATTTTTGATTTGCACGAACCTTCCAGCGTTCAGCAGGAAAATTTCACAAGGTTAACATCGATTGTCGATTAGGGTTCTTTCAGCATATCTGACTTCATCAATCTTCAGCGTTAGATTTTCTGATAATTAAATGTTTTAGTACAAATTCAGCCAAATAACGGAAACACAATTTTATGCTTCCATTATTGAGGTAATATATAGCATAAATAACCATCAACAAAAAAACTAAACTTACAGAAACTGAGCACGATTGTGAAAATGTAGAACCAGGCCGTGTAGTTACATTCCTAAAACACAATTCAAACATTTATTCGATCTGACCTCCCGAATAAACTGTTGGGGGGCATAATCTGGAGATTTTTTGACAGAATCTTACAAGATTAATATTCGTGTTAAAGGAGTTTTGTATTATTTTGGCACGGTATCAAAGGTAATTAAGCCCAATTTCTGCCTAAGGAATTTTTGCTTAAGCAAAATTTGAGCTTGTTCTAGACAACCAACCGTCCAATAAACAAATGCATAAAAAAGCACTCGAATATGTTCAACCATTTCTCAAATTTTTAATGCCTTAAATGGATAATGCACAGAAACAAACAAATGAGAGAGCAGCTCGACTGGGGGAACGAATTTGCAAGAATGTTACAAGATTTCATCTTTTATAATCTTACAAATATAACGATAACTATATTTCACAAGAATAAGCAAGATCTTTGCTTTGCGATATCTTTATGCGACCATCTGTTCCAAGATAACCATATGATCAGAGGAACACAATAGAAAGCTTCATAACTTAAATTGTTCCTACCTGCAAAAGTTCAATATCGCGACTTATTTGCGCCTTTTTATCTGCTTGCATTCAGTTGTTCAGCTAACAGTTGTTTGTTTCAGATATTACCCTAGCTGATGTGCAAATCTTGGGTATTAAGCTTGCTTGAGAGGTGATCAGTCGAGAGCAGTCTATTGGGTGGCAAAGTCTGGCACTTGTGTGTCAAGATTGGGCTCCCGGATCTATTCTGTCCCCCCAGTGTTTTTGATGACCCCCAGTTACACATTATGTGTTGTTATATAGCACGTTACTTTGTAAAAATAATGCACGTGCGCCTGGTGGCCTACTCTGGGGCAAATCCAACAAGCGTGGAAAGTGACTTTACACCTTGACACCCAGTTTATATTGTTTAGATTGTTCTGCTAAGGAGGTAAGTTCCGAGAAAAAACTTATTTTTAAACTCTTGAAACACCAATATTAGTCAATATAGATTTAATCCAATGGATACCTGATGGGTCGTCTTCGGTCTGGACATACTTGATTCTGCCAGGGAACTCGGCCCGGGCTAACCATTTTAATGGTTTGCAATTTTTGTTCAATCCACAAGCTTTTCAAGAAATCACAATTAATATTTACGTGTCCAATGTTCAAAAAAAATAAGTATACATGCTCGAATTTGTCGGGCAATTTCAGGACCCGTGATTTATGATAATAGTTGTAAGCGTGAGTGGAAATGAGTTACACTAAGGTAATTTAGTTAAAATTTGCTTCAAAACTAGATATATGTGCACTCAACTTTCAGAAAGTTTGTTTTGGCGCTAGCATGACAAATTGGGACAATCCTTCGTCACTAATTTCTGCACCATAAGTCACTAGTTTCCACACTATGAACATATTTCCAAAAATTGAGATATTGCCAATTGGACCGAAATGAAAAAAAGTCCAATTTGTGAATAATTTCAATTTCCCTGAGAATAAAAATTGCAGATTAATGGGAAAATTGGCAGCTGTGAATTTATACATATCATTGTTCACTATGAAAATTTTTTCTTTGAATTTGGTCTCAAATAATTACGATTTTGGCCAACGAAATTTTAGGCTACTTATATGTTCAAAGTTGTTAAAACGGGTGACGTTTGAAAGTCAGTAGTTTTGTGTTATTTAGTCCTTTGAACATTAGTTTTGTTGATTGTTCGTTTGCACGCAAAAATAGATAAAAAATTTGGTGTTAAACCTTTGGCGTGAATAAATTATGTGGTTATATTGCTAAAATGAGTGGTGAATCGTCACAGACTAGCGCTACTGCCGAATTGCGGGACAGACGACTATTCGGTCCATTTCAACCACCGTTTTCCGCAGTATGTATCTTAAAACTTCTAAAATCGGTTCAAAATGTGAAGTATGGTTATGAAAGAATTGTTGGGAAATTGCTTCAGTTTTTGTCAACAAATCCAACAAAACGGTCAATTTGGCCATTTTGTGGAATTTGGTGACGAAATTTGTCCTTCATATTCCGCATTTGAAAACTCCGATATGTTTTAAAACATGCTCACATGCCTAATTTTGGAATATGGTGACAAATTTTTTCACCATTTTCACAAAATAAGCCATTTTGCGGAATTTGTTTTAATCTAGTTCAAGTTCCATTTGGTACGGGCGCTAGTCTATAATGACATATACATTGTTAAATTAAAACCATCCGTAAATACGCGTGACAGAATGTAAGCCTTTCTGGCGGTATAATTAGCTCACTTCACGTTTTGTTTAACTATATTCTACCGTTGAAAATGTTTTATGAATCGTGAGAACAGGGGATCGAGATCTGTCACTCGATCCAACAAAACGCAAAATTTATTGAAATTTGCCTGTT
Organism: Convolutriloba macropyga; assembly: GCF_964194025.1. Lineage (NCBI taxonomy): Eukaryota > Metazoa > Xenacoelomorpha > Acoela > Convolutidae > Convolutriloba > Convolutriloba macropyga. The sequence goes on from NC_134472.1 coordinate 30,447,123, forward strand.
CGGACACTGACCACGAATTGAATAGTCTGAGAATTGCTTCATTTCAATCTTTATAGCAATACTTTTTGTGTTAAATTGGTCGTAATTGTTCAGGGTAATATGTCAAAACAGTGACCTGGGTGTTGATATTGGCTGATTGGACTACGTTAGTACACCTGATGGCAGCCACTGACCCAGCCGGACACACTGATTTGGGGGGACAGGGGAAGGGGTCGAAGCCAGGGTACTACACACAGAACAGAAACCAAAGTACATCATAGTAACTCATCTTACAAATAAATATTCGTCATTTCGCCTTCAAGTAAATTTCAGCTACTTTCAGAAAATTTTGTGAATTAATAATATGCATGTTAGAATTAATACAAAACAAAATTCAAACTAGGTTCGAAACATGATTAATCATTATGAGATCGGTATGAAGAAATTGTGTCATGTATAAATTCTGATGATCCTCAGTGAAATTATTAATCAGTTTGACAAAAAAATAAGATGATACAGTTTGAAAATACTCAGATGATTACGCATAAAATTTAAGCTCTATAGTTCAGAACTCTTCAACAAAAAAAATTCAATTGTATTTTTTCAGATTCTAAAGAAAATTTACTTCTCTGAAAATCTTAAACAAAACAAAAAAAATAATGAAAAATTTTTTTTTAAAAAACGAGTAATTGAGAAAAGAGAAATCCAAAATTTAATCTAACGGGGCAGTAGTTTCCTTTTGGACATTGTTTACAGCTGACAGTTCCAGTCTCGTTTCCGGTGTAGTACCCGTGGGCACATAGCTGACACGATTGGGATCCAGGCTTGTCCGCGTAGTACCCAGCGTGACATGCTGGACAGCTTGAGTAGCCCTTCATACTGCTGAAATACAGAAACTTATCTCAAAGCTTTTAAGTCCTTTCCCAGCTCCCCAGCACTTTAATGTATATAAAATTAAATCCTATATCTTAAGAGTGGGCTTCTATCCGATGCCGTGTTTATAATCCACCTTTTGTTCGAATTATCAATGTAACTGAGGCTCAAAAAAACACATGAGACCGCCTACATTGTCGCCAAATAATAATTTGTTTTACTGTTTGTCCAACAGTCTCCTCGCAGAAAATTCCAAAAAAACTCAAAATTTAAAGGAAGATTTCTAAATCCAATATCACTGCATTTTTAACTGCTCTTGAATGAAGTTCATAGCAATTATTGTAAACCTGTTGGTCTTTTTTAATGCAAATTTTTCGCTTAACCATTTTGCGCTTTTTTCTAGGACTTTCTTTGACTTCTCAAGTGACCTTTTCACGCTTTCGTTCTTCATTTTTGAGTGATCTCTATTGCTCTCACTCCGAAGTAAAGCTTTTTACTTAAAAAAATCAATTGCAGCCTAACAAAAAGGTTGGGCCTGATATTCGAGTGGGCAGTGCTTCTGTTGAGGGAACGCGATGAACTATTTTTGCACCCATAAAGAAAAATTTATCTAGGCTCCAGCCCCTGAATTAAATTGCCTTGGCTGTCGGTCAAGAGCAATTCTTCCGACATTAGTCGGTTTATATTTTGTATATTTCTCGGTTTTCTTTTGTCCTCAGCAGCTGTTAGAGCAAATACACTCCTCAACGCACCTTTAGCACTATGATCAGTTTCGCACCGACCCAGATTCATCTTGGGCAAAAGTAATCAACCGGCCTGAGATTTTCTGCGTGATTTAATATCGACAAAGCCATAAAACGTTAGGGAGTGATGACCGAGGGTGTCTACAAAAATAAACTTGTAGAAAGGACTCTTTAATAGGTTTTATAGGCATTAATTTTTTGTAACTTTTGAAGCTGTTTTATTTTCATTGATCATTCTGTGGAGGGTGAAGAGGAATTGTAGAATATCAGATGCAGATAAGGAGGCACTAGAGTGACACATTAAAAGTGAGAGTAGTTGCACTCTATTATGTTAGGATTGGCTGTCAGAAAAGTTGAAATTAAAAATTTATCACTTTTTCGAGAATGTTGTACTAAGAATTGACAGATATGTGTGAATCTGAATAGTCTTTTCAAAGCCGTTATTTTCAGTGGGTCCTTCTCAATTAAACATTCTTCAGCCGAGCTCAAATAGTCAAATTTTATTGACATCTCGTCTTTTCAAACACGATATTCATTCTTTCACATGCAGGCCTAGTTGGAGAAACAAACCGATACAACAGATCTATCCCATTAAAAACTGTCCGCTCAAGCTTACCACCATTTATTAGGATATTGACGGCTCGCCTGATTCTGTGTTAGCTTTCAGGGTGCAAAAAATTCTCAGAGCATCACAATTCTAATAAAAAATAACAGGGGCACCATCGGGGCTAAATTTCCCCGCACATCCACAAACTTGGTGACATTTTTCTAAAAATCAAAGAACCTACAAAGTTAGGTCCGGTCGTTGAAGATGATGATGCTGATGTGTGTTTTGGTCGTCTGAGCAGGAACTTCTTGAGTTGTGGGTTCCCAGCTCTCTTAAGTCCCTCTGTCGCAGTTGTGTGTTCAGTAGCAGTAGTTGTTGTCTTTGGTTGCAGTAGTTGTGGTCTTATTCATTGGGTGGCATGTCGCAGTCTAGATCGTCTTGCTCGTTGGGTTCAGGCGGAACTTTGAGGAGCTTGCGGAGTAGATTGGAGTAGTGGTGGTCTTGTCTGTCTTTGCATTATTGGCGGAAATTGCCTCGGGAGAAGTCATTGTACCGGATGGTCTTGGCATGAATCACGGCATCGGCTACAATTTGGGTGGCAGTTGCGAGGATTTCAGAGAAGTCTCTCACTGTGATGGGACGGTTTGCTGACAGCTCGTCCTGATATTTGCTGCAGCCCTTGTAGCTGGCAGCGTGGTCTCTATTGCAGTTGGCGCACTTGGGTTTAGCAATAGGGACAGTGCATTCGGTTAGATTGTGATTGACTCCACATCTGATGCATCTAGCTTCTTGGGTACATGCGTTCGGCTTGCAACCGAAGCGTTGGCACCGTTAACACTG
>NC_134472.1:30450304-30677304 GCF_964194025.1 Convolutriloba macropyga
ACAATAATAATAATAATAATAATAATAATAATAATAATAATAATAATAATAATAATAATAATAATAATAATAATAATATTAATAATAATAATAATAATAATAATAATAATAATAAAAAATTAATAATAATAATAATAACAATAATAATAATAATAAAAATAATAATAATAAAAATAATAATAATAATAATAATAATAATAATAATAATAATAATAATATTAATAATAATAGTAGTAATAATAATAATAATAATAATAATAATAATAATAATAATAATAATAATAATAATATTAATAATAATAATAATAATAATAATAATAATAATAATAATAATATTAATAACAATAAAAATAATAATAATAATAATAATAATAATAATAATAATAATAATAATAATAATAAAAAATAATAATAATAATAATAATAATAATAATAATAATAACAATAATAATAATAATAATAATAATAATAATAATAATAATAAAATAATAATAATAATAATAATAATAATAATAATAATAATAATATTAATAATAATAATAATAATAATAATAATAATAATAATGAATAATAATAATAATAATAATAATAATAATAATAATAATAATAATAATAATAATAATAATAATACTAATAATAATAATATAATAATAATAATAATAATAATAATAAAAATAATAATAACAATAATAATAATAATAATAATAATAATATTAATAATAAATAATAATAATAATAATAATAATAAATAATAATAATAATAATAATAATAATAATAATAATAATAATAATAATAATAATAATAATAATAATAATAATAATAATAATAATAAAATAATAATAATAATAATAATAATATAATAATAATAATAATAATAATAATAATAATAATAATAATAATAATAATAATAATAATAATAATAATAATAATAATAATAATAATAAAATAATAATAATAATAATAATAATAATAATAATAATAATAATAATAATAATAATTGTTAAGGCTTAATCCAAAACGTTTCAGAGTAAGTCGTTAATTATCACGTTGTACCGAGGGATTCAGTTATATCATATCACTTTTAACACAATTCAGTTCTATTCAGTTTTTCACACCACTAAATTTATACAGAATGGAGTAAGTCAGACGGTACCTGCAAGTACCTGCTAAATCAGTTCACAAAGTAAGTTCGCAAGTAAGTTTCATCAACACTATAACGTTAACATAACATAGCAGACTAGACAAGATAAGTGAGTTCATGATGAGTTTTAGAGGTGAAGTAGACATTTAGGTGTCCGTCCCTGGGGATCGGTGACTCCCGCACCACAATAATAATAATAATAATAATAATAATAATAATAATAATAATAATAATAATAATAATAATAATACTAATAATAATAATAATAATAATAATAATAATAATAATAATAATAATAATAATAATAATAATAATAATAATAATAAAAATAATAATAATAATAATAATAATAATAATAATAATAATAATAATAATATTAATAATAATAATAATAATAATAATAATAATAATAATAATAACAATAATAATAATAATAATAATAATAATAATAATAATAATAAAAAATAATAATAATAATAATAATAATAATAATCATAAAAATAATAATAATAATAATAATAATAATAATAATAATAATAATAATAATAATAATAATAATAATAATAATAATAATAATAATAATAATAATAATAATAATGATAAAGATTTTTGCTAGATCTTGCAAGACAGCCGTCGGATATGCAAGAATCTTGTAAGATAAGCATCGAAGTCTTGACTCTAGCATCCTATTCAATCATGGTTTGTACAGAATGAACCATTGAAACCACCGTTAAACAATTATTCTGAAGTGAGTTTCTCTAATACGTTATTGAATGTTAAAAATGATATAAAAATTTCTGTTTTGAACCGAGAGCTCCCTTCAATGGACTGAACTCATAAAAAAACATGATCTTTGAGTTAATTGGTCTTTAAAACTGCATTTTTTTTCTCTTAAATTTTTCGACGTCTATCTTACAAGATCTTGTAAGGTTCTTGCAAGATAGGCCTCCGGATCTTGCAAGATCTTGCAAGATAAGCCTTATTTGCAAGAATCTTGCAAGATCTGGCAAGACAAGCGTGTGTGATACCCAAGGATATCATACTTCGTTTATTTATTTGATGTAGTAAAGTTTCATACCATCCTCCTATTTTAGTTCAACTTCATTTGCCCTTGATTATCATTTCATGTTCATTCAATTCTTGACTTTAAGTTGTCAATTTACATCCTTTCTTGGTTTCCCGCTTCGTGATCAGACAGGTCTGATCACACCATGTTTAGTTGCTTACAAGCACCTGAGCTTCATAACTTCAGTTTCTTAATTCAAATTCAGTTGCAAATCTCTCTTTGTATCTCGCACCGCAAGTAAGCGAAAGTAGTTCAAATTTGGATCTCGCTCCGCGAATCTCACTCCTGAAAGAAATAAGCTAACGCGCTCTGCAGGTGAAGGCCGAATTCAAGTAGAGTACGACATAGCGCAGTCAGCTAGCAAGCGTACACCGCTCGGGATAGACGCCTTTTGGGATAAGCCAACACCCAACCCCCCTCTTCGCTGGGAAAATTGAGAGTGCAATACAAATTGGCACTATTGGCAAAGGAGAACATAATTCTCGACACTCTACTTGGACCTAAACCCGAGATGTTGGATCTCCCATTAGAGCCCATATACGTGGAAACAATAATCGGTTCCTCCGCACAATCAGAAAGAGAAAGGAATGCTCAGCAGAAAAAGAATTGGCAAAACAAGTGCCAACAACTAATCGAAATCGGCATAATGTGTGGAGAGAAGCCATGGCCACTTGTGGGTCGAAAAACAGTGTCTCTTCTATACTCGAGTATTGAAGTGCAAGGACGTCGGATCCTAAATTGTAAGAATCTGCACAACATGATTGATTCACTGTCCCCTGCAGAATTTTGGAAGATTGTGGAAGATGCATTCATAAGCACTGGAAACATCACCTTCGACCGACACGTATTCCTCATAACAAAACAACTTCGGGAAGAAACAGTAGAACATTTTTACCGTAAGCAAAAAGAATTAGCAGAAAATTGCGATTTTGAGAATAAAGAGGAAACAATGATACGTGATGTATTCATCACTAACTTAATTGATCCGGAGATTCAAAAAGAACCCCTCAAACAGACAGAAGAACCACGCCAAACATTAAAATTGGCCATTAATATGAAACTCGGGATGCGAAACCAGCATCAAATTCAACAGCATAACAAAACACTCATACGGGCCAGCGTGAACGCGATTCAGTTTCCAAGTAACGTCCGATCATCAAACTGTTCCTTCTCGAACAGTTTCCAGAAACCGAACGGTAGATCATCTCTATATTGCTCAAATTGCGGTGGGAATTGGCTGACTAAACATTGTTATAAATGTATTACGAAAGGAGAAATCTGTAATAACTGCCAATTAATGAACCATTTTGCTAAGGTGTGCAGAAAACAAAAGAATCCAAATCCCCAGAACTCCAAGAAGCACACATTGAACACAGTAGATGAGGAACCACACCCAAAAAATTCCGAAAATTCCTTCGGAAACCCAAATTCCACCAATCTGACTACAGCAGTGGAGAAGATAATACGGTTGCGTTAATTGAAAATGATATAGCAAAGATTGAGCCCCTCATTATGCCAATCAAAATAGGCAACATTTCAACTACTCTTCTCGCGGACTCCGGGAGCGCATGCAGTATTCTCAACCGATCACTCGCGATGCAATTAGTGAAAATCAGTCCACATGCGGTCTGGATTCTGCGGTCACAAAAGTCAGCCCACAGTTAAGATCATTATCAAACGAACCAAATCACATTGGGGGCAAAATACAAACTCTCATCACAAGCAATGTATGGGATTCAAACTCGGCAACTTCCGCTGTTGTTGCGGACGGTCTCAAATCACTCATTGGAAGAGACCTATTTGATCATCTGGTTCTAGCGGTAACACAATCTTCATTAGTGAAAGGTAATCAGGTCATTATCATTTCTTCATCGTCAGAATTCAAAGAGCATATTGCTAAAAAGTTCCCGAACTTGTTTTCGCGCATCGGAAGATCGAAAAATCATGTGGCTAAATCTAGTTTCCATAAAAACTTTCAAACTCGACACCAAAAGAGTAGACGCATACCAATTAATCACCAGGATGAAGTGAACAAAGAACTCCAAAAATTATTAGACAAAAAACACATAAAAAACTTTCTAGTTGCCCTGACAAATACTTTATTTCCCCCATAGTGGTTACAGTAAAAAAGGACCAAACAACTAAATTGGCACTGGACTCTAAAATATTAAATAAAGCTATTCAAAAAAACAAGTTTCAAATGCCCAATATTGATACGCTCATCGAATCTATTTCTCAACAAATTAGTGCTCCCGCATCGCAAGGACAAATCATATTCCTCTACGCTGGACTTGAAATACGTGTAGAGCCAATTGAAATTTGATCCTAACACAGCGAATCACTGTAATTTCCGCATAATAATTGGAGGATTGACCGGCACATACAGATTTCAAACTGGATTTTATGGCCTAACAGACATGCCGCCATAAATTCAAAAAGCCATTGATTATACCCTCATTGGTTTAAAAATTACTTATTGTTTCCTCAACGATATTTTGATTGTAAGTAAAGGATCGGAGGCAGAACATAAACAAAACGTATTGAATTGTTTTAAAAGTTTAGATGATGAAAATGTTAGGATCAATGTTCGAAAATGTCAATTTCCAAAACTAGAAATTGATTGGCTCGGGTATCATATTTCACTATCAGGCATCTCACCCATCGGATAACTTGTGCTATCTTGTCTCTCGAGGCCCCAAAGAAATTAAAGAAACTCCGTTCTTTTCTGGGTTTAGTACACAATATTGGTAAGTTCATACCAAATTTAGCTCAAAATAGCCATCCACCCCGACCTTTACTAAGAAAGTCATCTAAGTTTATCTGGACTGAGGAACATGAAGATTCGCTTATTGAAATAAAGAACCGTATCGCAAATGCCACAGAAAATAGCCACTATAGCCCGTAACTCGAAACGCGTGTAAAGAGTGACGACTCAGGTTCCGGTCTCGGGGCAGCTTTTGGACATTTAACCGTTGATGGGTGGAAACCAATTGAATTTCTATGTCAATTTTTAAACTCATGTGAGGAGCAACATAGCGTGAATGAACTCGAACTTCTCGGGGTAGTTTGGTCTAACGAATAGTTTAAAAATTAGCTTTATGGTACACATTTTACAGTCATTACAGACCATACAGCTCTCCTTGCTATATTAAAAGAAAATCGATCTAATAAATCATACAACAGCTGTCTAACTCGCTGGATTGATAGGCTACTTCCGTTTCAGTTTGATATTGAACACTTGCCCGGTGCAAAAATGGGATTAGTAGACTACATATCCGGACATCAAAAACAAAAAGCTAAAAAAGTATCTGCTTATGATGACGAATTTATTGTGGCAAAATTAAAATTTATCTCTTCATCAGTTAATTCCCTTAAATTAGAAACCGATAAATCAGCTGTTCTTTTCAAAAAATTACTACAGGTACATGATCCTGCAGATCAAACAACACCTAAATTTGAGGCTACAAATAACGCGATAAATTTAGCGAGTACCGAAGCATGATTCTCACTTATCACTCGCGCTGCAAAATCACACTACAAATACTAGTAACAATGTGAAGAAATTAAGATATGCATACCCCGCGTCTTAAATACCACTTACCACTTCACTCGCAAAGCAAAACCCAACCCCTTGTAAACAATCTTTCCAAAATCTGAATAAACTATATTTCGCGACGCGCGAAACTCAATTCACTCAGCTTAAATTCCCGCCAATTAACGGACATTCCGAAAATATCTCTAAAAGTCAGCACCCAAAATTAGAACCAGTGCTTTTCGCCTTAAATCATCCTAGAAATAAGTTGTTCACCTCTAACTCAAACAATTCATTGCAATTCAAACACATTTTATAGACAAACTATATAAACAAAAATAACTACAACATGCCTTCGAAGAAGCGTATCACTAGAGTTCGCGTTAATGGCGCTTCTCGCACTGCGAATCAACCATCTACGTCTCAAAATACAACTCGCCCCGCAACTCAACGATCAAATTCTCCGAATAATACTCGCGCCGCAAGCTCCCCGCAAATAACAACACCGACATCTCCAGCCCTATCTTCTAACGTTAGTACCTCCCTTACGCCTAGCCCACAGATTCCAACATTCGATCACATTGTAAACAAAATTTTGAGTAAGTCTCTTATCGCATCTCTAACAAGCAAGGATACGGATCTAAAAAAGGTACGGGATTGTATACTTACAAACAATGGAAGCCGCCTTAAAGCCTTAAACCCGTACATAGACTCCTACTGGAGAGATCTCCACGTACGTTCCGGCTGTGTGTGCGCCGACAAAAAGGTCGCAATATCGAATGTTCTTCGAGAGGCGTTGGTTGACGATATTCACTCCAGGCACCCGGGTACCTGGGGTATGATTTGCATGACCACGCACTGCTGGCGGCCACACTTGAACCGTGAGCTTATTGTAAAAGCTACAGACTGCAAGTCCTGCACAATGGTCGGTAAGAAACTGTAATATCTGTAATTCTTGCTAAGCAATTTCAACCTCATATACCGTGTGTTGAACCAAATCCAGAAATCCAAAATGATTTTGGAGGACCAGTTTTTGATGAAAAGGGTAACGAAGTCGATTTCTTAGCTGCTATTGATCGTTTTTCTAAATACCTTACTGCATGTATTTATGACAAACCTAATAGATCCAATATTCTAAAATTTTTGGACATGTATATTGAAAATCACGGAATTCCTCGATCTATTCGATTGGATCAAGCGAAATATTTAGTTTGTCATCAAGAAAAGAACTTCTGTAATAAAAATTATTTTGAAATTATTGTAGCTCCAATCATCGTGCTATTGGTTTGGTAGAAAGACTCATTCAGACGATTAAAAATAGACTTGCATGCATCAAAGAAGATAAATCGACTAATAACGCATTTCATGTAAAGTATGCATTAGAAATAATTATTCACCAATTGCAAATATGTGAGCAGAAAACAACAAAGATCTCGCCTTTCGAAGCAAACTGTTGAGGAAAACCTAATACCCCGCTGAGCGTGATATCGGCTAAGCCTAAATTGTCTAATCTCACATATGAAAAATTGAAAACTACTAATTAGATGAAGACACAATTATGCCAGAGGAAATTCTACCTGACGAGAAGTGGATTAATGGCCATCGGAGCAAAATAGAGGAAGAAGCTGGAATGACTCGCGCTTCACAGGAAGCTTACATTAGAGAACGAGGGAGCACAGACGGCGATTCTCGCTTACTACGGATAAAAGCTTGCCGACCCCTCCCTCTGAGAGAACGGGCTGTAGAACTGAAACTGGCAAGGAAGATACACGGCAGGCGGCGTTCCACGAAAAGTTTAGAAGGCCTATGCGAGGTGCTTGCTTCTGGCTCAAATATCCTCAATGTGAGCCCCACTACATCCACTATTAAAGAACCTGGTAAACCCATTGTAACAGTGCGATACAGCGATGTAGCAAATTTCGGAACTTTGCAGGAGAGAAAAACTCCATTAAAAATGTATGCAGACCGTATAGGACAACGAACAGGATAGAAATTGGTGGAGAAACACATCCAAAGCCACAATAAACAGTTTACAGGAAAAATTAAAGGGTCAAGAAGATGAAAGATCGCAAAAGAGATCCGGGAAGCGTGGTATCATCTTCGAAATCCAACATTTCACGCGCGTTGCGAGGGCGCATCCCAAAAAATCCCAATTTTCTCGCCCTTCGCAACCAACAGCAAGAAAAAATTACTATTCCTCATAGCGAACAGTCAACTTTTTCTCAACCTACAACATCGGCTGCACCAGCAGTTACAACTACACAGGCTAAAAGATCTTCGGACAGAAATTTTCGTAGCCTATCGTACTATGGCTTCGATAACTCATCATCAGATTCGACAACTGCAGCTCCAAACGTCCGCGTAGAAAGTTATCAGCCTCCACCTGCATCGATTGTCGAAACTGTCCAACACATTGCGGAACAACAACCGGGCGAAACTAACATCTCCCCGATAATAGGAGAAGTCTCGTCAACCGCTCCGCAAGCTCCATCAATTCTAGATCAAGACACCCCAACTTTGGTACGATCAATGACGGTTTTTGCAGCCGAAAATCAAGATACAATGGATGAGCGAATCTCGAATTAAAATTGAATCACAAATTAAACTGAATCAAAAATGAACTTTTAAATTAGTATTATTTATTTCTTAGCTATGATAACCAGTACATATATCGTTATTATATATTTAACCGGGGACCAGGTATTAATTTGTAAATATTGTTATTATTTAAAACATTCGAAAAATTGCTAATGTCACAACAAGGCGTATGTGAAGCCCAAGGATATCATACTTCGTTTATCATTTGATGTAATAAAATTTCATACGATGCTCCTAATTTAGTTCAATTTCATTTGCCCTTGATTATCATATCATGTTCATTTAATTCTTGACTTTAAGTTGTCAGTTTAAATCCTTTCTTTATTTCCCGCTTCGTGATCAGACATGTCTGATCACACCATGTTTAGTTGCTTACAAGCACTTGAGCTTCATAACTTCAGTTTCTTAAGTCAAATTCAATTGCAAATCTCTCTTTGTATCTCGCGCCGCAAGGAAGCGAAAGTAGTCCAACTTTGGATCTCACTCCGCGAATCTCACTCCTGAAAGAAATAAGCTAACGCGCTCTGCAAGTGAACGCCGAATTTAAGTAGAGTACGATAGCGTCATTTGCAAGAATCTTGCAAGATAAGCGTCATTTGCAAGAATTTTACAAGATAAGCGTCATCTGCAGGAGTCTTACAAGATAAGCGCCATTTGCAAGAATCTTACAAGATACGCGTCATTTACAAGAATCTTACAAGATGAGCGTCATTTGCAAGAATCTTACAAGATAAGCGTCATTTGCAAGAACCTTGCATGATCTTGCACGATAAGCGTCATTTGCAAGTATCTTGGAAGATCTTGCAAGAAATGCGTCAGAAGTCGTCCCCGGGTCGGGGTGCCACCGCCATTCAACGCAAAATTATGTAAGATAAGCGGTTAATGCGGAAATTTTCATTTAAATGACATAAATTCACCGCTTCGAAAAAAGTGTCCAAATTATGTAAGATGAGCGGTGAATGCGGTGAAATTAAATAAATTCACCGCTCAACTTAGTGGTGAACTTACATAAATTCACCGATTAGAAAAAATTGTTAAAGATGTTTGAGATCAGCAAAGAGTGCGGTGAAATTAATGGTGAGTGTGGGAGGAATTGTTAGATTTGCCTTCCCACTAAAACTACCCCTTAATCTTACATCTTTTTGACACTTTTTTCTAAGCGGTGAACTTATGTAATTTCACCACTAGAGTAAGCAGTGAACTTACAAAAATTCACCAAATTTCACCGCTAAAATATGTAATTTCACCGCTAAAAATTGCAAATCTTACAAAAATTCACCACGCATGTTTTGCAGAAAGTAGAGTGAATTCGATTTACATTCAAACCAAAAAATAATAGAATTTAGTGAGAGATGGCGCAGTGGAAGAAGAAGTTGATGACATGCAGGAGGTGAGAGATTCGGACCCTTGTATGGGCGATGAAATTACATAATTTAGCGGTGAATTGTGGCGAATTTTTGTAAGATCATCGCTTAGTCTAGCGTGAACTTACATAATTTCACCGCATTCACCGCATTTCACCGCAAAATTATGTAAGAAATTTGCGGTGAAAAAACCAACTTTTCAAAGCTTATCTTACATATTTTTGCATTTTTTTCTCGACCCGGGTCTAGGGAAGTAGCTACCAAAGCCACCATAAACAGTTGTCATTGTTTGCAATAATCGGGATTTACTTGTTCACCGTCATACTAAAAATGTGGTATTTATATACTCTAGCCAAAAACTTTTGCAGCCGTATTAAACCTCTAGAAAAGATCTGAGTAGGAAGAGTAACGCCCGGAGAAACCACCAGCTGCAGTAGAGTAGTGATCGGTTCACTTGTTACGCTTGACATAGTAGCTCCAAAGCAGAACAGCGAAGCTTCCAGAGCAGCCATGCTTTGAGTCTAAACCTGATAGAGTTGACCCAGAGCACCTTTATTCCCATACTGAAAGAGTTGCCCACTAAAATATAAGCAGTTCAGAGGACAAACTGACAGTATTTTTCATTCAAATTTTTAAGGCAATTTGATTGTTTTGTCGGTAGTTTCATGAGACGCTCTGCAGGGGTTAACGTTAATTATATTGATGACGATGCAAAATTTTATGACAATGCATCTTTTGTCGATAAGGTTGAGCCATGAAAAAAATGAATTTTATCAAAATCATCAAAATTGTCTTTGAAAATACCAATTTCAGGGAGTCTAAATTTTGAGAAATGTTGTGAGGTTGAGGTTCTCCGAAATATCTTCACGAGTACCAAAATATTCGACAGAAAAAAATAATTTGTGTTTTAGGAGTTGTGACGACGGATATTGAAGATGCGGAATCAATGGCAGTAATAAAGTGGAATCATGAAAGAAACGGACTCTTCAACTGTCATATTCCCTTCAATTGGGGTCAAAAATTCCCCAATCAGGAACTGCTTGGGAGTTGGAACCGACTGATTGGGACAAAAAAGGCGAACCCGAAAGATTATCCCCCCTTCATTGAAATGCTTTCCGATGTTTGTCTCATTCTTGGTGAGTTTTGCAGAATTTTCTTAACATTTATTCTGAAAATTCAGATGCCCTTAGAAATAGTAAAACTAAACATAGCCAAAATTGATAAATTATTATTCAATGGTAAAAATAATATATACAATCACAGATTGACTTTCGAGTTAGATCAAACATTTCTCCCGCACTTTTCAGAGGTCAGCTGAAACACAAACATTCTGATCTAATCTTTTTCTCGAGCATGCTTGAACTTGGTGCACATCTACAAATATTTATCTGAAAGCATTTTTAAACCTGGCAGGAGCTATATTACAGACGTAGTCACAGGTTTTCACAAAAGGCATATTCAATTTTTTGGTGTACGTTTTTAAGGTTTCAAAATCAACACCTTATCTTTCGATATGAAAATCAACACCTTATCTTTCCGATGTTTGTCTCATTCTTGGTGAGTTTTGCAGAATTTTCTTAACATTTATTCTGAAAATTCAGATGCCCTTAGAAATAGTAAAACTAAACATAGCCAAAATTGATAAATTATTATTCAATGGTAAAAATAATATATACAATCACAGATTGACTTTCGAGTTAGATCAAACATTTCTCCCGCACTTTTCAGAGGTCAGCTGAAACACAAACATTCTGATCTAATCTTTTTCTCGAGCATGCTTGAACTTGGTGCACATCTACAAATATTTATCTGAAAGCATTTTTAAACCTGGCAGGAGCTATATCACAGACGTAGTCACAGGTGTTCGTTCACAAAAGGCATATTCAATTTTTTGGTGTACGTTTTTAAGGTTTCAAAATCAACACCTTATCTTTCGATATGAAAAACAGAATTTGAACATAGATTTGAAGATAACCAAAAGCACAAAAACGAAAAAAAACATCATATTCTCAGCGTTAGAGAAATTTGTAATCCTCCTCAGGCTTGCTAGGTCCCAGATTAATAGTCTTTACGCACAGACCAAAAAGAATGCACCAGGTATTGGTGTGCAGAAAAAATCACGGCGTGGAAATATAGATGAAAATTCAAATGTCTGTATGGGGGCAAATTTGAACGCATGAAAATCTACAGATCTGCAATTCTTGTGTCAGATGGTCTGAACAAGGACAAACACCCACACATACACACACACAAACAAACACGCACGCACACACACAAACACGCACGCACGCATGCACACACACAAACGCACACCAACACACACACGTACATACACAAACAGACACACATACAAACAGACACACACACACACACACACACACGCAAGCACACACACACACGCAAGCACACACACACACAAACAGACACACACACACACGCGCACGCACTCATGCATACAAACACACATTCAAACACACACACGCACGCACGCACGCACGCACACACTCTCAAACAGACACACATACACACGCACAAACAAAAACACCTACTACACACAGACACACACACACTCAGACCCACACACACGCACGCACGCATATACACACCCAAAGACACACGCACGCACGCATTCAGGTAAACGCTCATACACACACACACAAACTCAGCCACACACACACGCACACACACCCACACACACTCACGCATGCACGAACACACACATACACAAACACACAAATACACACACACACAAAAACACTCTCATACATGCACATACACACAAGCACACACACAACCACACACACACACATTCACTCACATACACATGCACACACGCACGCATGGACGCACGCACCCACACACACAAACACACCAACACTTTCCAAACAAAATGATAATTTTTATATGCTTTTATTCATCCATTCAGATCCTTGCAAGCAAGCGCTTATTATCTTGCAAGATAATGCAAAAACCCTGCAAAGGTAGGCCATTTCGCAATACTCTAGCATATTCGACGGCTATCCTGAAAGACAATTCAAGATTCTTTCAAGATCTTGCAAGTTGGCGCATAAACTTGCAAGTGTCAAGCAAGACTCTTGTTAAATCTTGCATGATAGCCGTCGGTATTAGACGAGTGCCATTCGTTTCACATGATCTGTCGACTTAGTGTTATTCTGGCATCATTGAAGCTAGATATTTTAAGCTGCTGATAACTAGTCGAAAATTTCTGCATTAATAAACTACTATCGTACTATGTCAATTTTCCAGATCATTTCAATCTTCTACGCATGAGCCATAATAAAATCCAAAAATTTGATTTAAAACTAAAGTTGGTCAAAATTGGAAACTGAAATTTTCGGCCTCATAAATTGATGGAAAGGATAACTGCTGACTAAAAATTATTTTCTTTGCAAGAACTCACAGCACACACTAAATAAAGTTAGGGTAATTTTGCCTCAAAAAATCCTAACTAACCTTAACTGCTAAGGTAGATTTGCCTTTCCTTAACTCATCTTAACTAACCCTAACTTTACCTGAATTTAACCAGAAAAGTTAAGGCCTCACTACCTTAAAAAACCTTACATTTTACTCTAACTTGCCTTAAAATTACCTTAGTTAATTACCTGATCTTTACCTTAAAAATTCCCTTAACTTTGCCTTAATAAAGCCAGAAATTTACCTTAATATTAGGGTAAATTAGGGTAAACAATAAGGGTAAGTTAGGGTAAAGTTAAGGAAAATTCTCACGACCTGATCGAAAACAGCAATAGTTGAGATTTTTTACGAAACATTGATCAAGAACGAGCAAACACGGAGCTTCGTCCTCAGATCCTTTTGCGTTTGCGCCACAGCAGATTAGTACGTGCATATTATTTGCACTCCCAAACGCACGATCTATGTTTACAAAATGGTTTACTATGTAATTACACGTGCTGGGTAACTAGGTGTGCATAATGTACACGTGGGGCACACACGGAAAAGATCCCCAAGTCCTAGGCAGCAGGAAAGCAGAATCTGTACTGAAACGATCAATCTACAGTCAACAGGACCAAACAAAGGAAAAGATACTGAAGCAGCTGTGACCATTGTTGCTATATAACCTACTTTTACAGATAAGCGTATTTTATAATGATAAAACAGTCGAAACATGTCATGTTTTTTTTTCCCAGAAAAGGTGAATAAAATTTCTTCCCAATAGGCTTCATCAGTAGAAAGAGAACCGCAGGAAGGGTGCTATGAAACTGGTTAAGATATAAATTGGCTAATTGTTTTTTTATATCTAAGACAAAATTTCTATAGACCTTAACTTTACCTTAACTTTACCTTATCAACGGTTTACCTTAACTCCGGTAAGGTAAAAACACCTTAACTTTATTTAGTGTGAACCATCGTTAACAACTGCGATTAGCATTTTCTGAACGCCCTGCAAGTTTATGACCGTATTCTGATCTTCAGGAAGGGTACAGAGTTATATGAATGAATTTATACTATCATTTGTTTCAGCAAATGACGTGTTGACAGATTCACAATATTTTCACGTCTTTCAAGACACAGTTGACCAACTGTTCGCATATATTGAGAACGACCTGAAGAGAATTCCTCTGTTACTTTTGGGAATTGGGACTGAAGAGATCAGCGAAGAGCAGCAAAAGTTTTTCACTGATTTGGAGAAACGTAAACAGTTCAGCGTCGACCCTTTGGGAAAAGGGCACAATTTGTTTTTAATCAGTTTGAAAAACAAGAAGCCCCAATTGCTGATATAATATAATGCCTTGATAAATAATTATCTGTAGTTTAATTAATAACATCGATATTTTACGATCTCTCAACCTGGCGTTTAAAAGATAAAAGTAATATTATATTTATTAGGAGTTTAATGCAAAATTATCTTAGGTGGTCAGTGCAGACCCGAACGGAATTCAAGTTTCTTAATAGTGAAATAGAATGCTTTCTCAGAACGCGATCATAGGAGTGGTGATTATGGTGCTGTTGCTTGGTCACCATTCAAAGTACCTGGTTATTGTTCTGAAATACCATGTTTAGTATTCGAAGAACCGGGGGAAATAACGTCCTAGAATGCCGCACCTCAGAAGACGTTTTTAAATTTATATTTCCACGACTTCAGCCTGGGCAGTAATGACTCAAAATAGTTGGAATTCTTAGTTTATTTGTCCTGCTTCACTGAAATTCAGAATTAACTGAGCTCTGCTCTGATTTCCTTCTGAATCGTTACGGAAATATCATTTTGACCTGAATCTAATGGTCTAATGATAACTGAAGTTTAAGTAGGTTACTAACACGGAAATGTGGCGCTGAAAGCTACTGAATAAAAAATGTTTTCGAAATTATATATTTGGTTAATTCATTTAATACGTGATTCCAGTTTCATCGTTGATTCGACGGCTCTGGCTTCTTTGTTTTGAGGGTTTCCCTTCGTGTCGAAAGTGTACTGGAAGAGACTCCCATTTGGAACATGCAAGTCTCCTGGTCGTAGAAAGTCACAACCTCGGTTGTGTCTCACAGAACAGTAGCACTGTCTTTTCATGTTTCGAACACGACATGCAAAGTTGTTCAACTGCATCTGGCATTCTAGTATAAATTTCAACAATTGATATCGATCTCATGGATCATTTATTATTTTCCATAAATTGGTGAAAAAGGTAAATTGACAATCATATATGGAAAATTTTACGACAATCCTGCCAAGGGTGAGATGCGCCACTCGAATACGCTCTGGTCAAACTGACTTGAGTAGCGTATAGTGGGTACCAGAATATTTTGTCCAAAATCAGCTTGGAATCTAGCTCTGGTTGGGCTCTGAGTAGACTATATCCAGGCCCTAAAGTAGCCCCTAATCTTTGGCTGAGTTGTGTTTTAACCCCCCCCCCCCCCCCCCACGCGCGACACAAGTTGTTCTGATGAGAGCTGCCTTGGGTAGCACACATGTAGAGTTTTGTTTTTAGAGTAGGTTAATAGTGGGGGAGACACTACCACCCCAAATCCTAACACGAAAGGTTTATTTTTGGTAGAAAGGTTTTCTGCAAAGTTTACTCACAATGTCCCCGGTTTCCTCTGCCTCCGGCTTGGAATCAACTCAGCTGCACAAAAGTAAATTGATATAATTCAATAGAATAATTCAACAAATTCAGGTATAAATCAATTCGGTTTTAAGCAACGAAAACTAATTCAAAGTACTAAATTGGAATTTCTATAAGGATCCCAATCTCTCTAAATCAAAACTGAATAGGCAAAGTTAACTACTCTAATATTGGCCTCACGAATCTCTCGTTCTTGACTCTCGATATTTTTTACGAAAATCTTTCTTCTATTAAGAAAAACCAACATTACTCGACAACAACTATTCTCTCTATCTGATTTTGTTACTCAAGTTGAACTCCTCTACGATGTCAGAGTATTTTTGAGCTTTCTATAACTCTGCTGCCACAGCAAACAACCATGGTATTTTACTCTTCCTTAGCAACTATTGCAATCACCGCGTATTGGAACGATTGAACAACAACTTTGTTCAAAGCGCTGCTACGGACTACAGCAAATGTGCCTCCCTTACGTAAAGTTTGTTATGACTTCAAAAGAACAATTGAATGACCTGAACGCCTTCTTTATACATTGCTGACTTCTATTAAGCTATTCAAACTAGACCAATAGCAGTATCAGACTTATGACGCTACCATATAATCAATCGGTCAAACTATGAATTCAAGAATTTAAGCCTTTTTGGAAGTTTAAAGTCCCCCACGATATCTATAAAACAAATTCAACAAAAGTGACAATATTGGAACCTGCCCCGAGATATGCACTTATTCCCTCACAGCTTTGACCCAACTGAGTTAAATACCGGATGATAAACAACTTTTACAAATTTGATCCCCCTCTCAAAATCAATTTTGCATCCTCACAAATTCGGAGAAACTTTTTTTTTGTTCCACAAATGTCTCCTTTGCCAAATGGCTTTGAATTGCAAGCAAACAACCTTATTAACAATCCTATGGTATCCGATTTTCGAACTTCAAGTTGTATCCATTTTAATTGCGCCACCTTTGTGAGAAAAGTAGGATTTCCCAAATTCTACAGCACCTAATCTTGTGTGTAGTGGGACGCTGAATTTTTATTATATAAACAAAAAAAGATCTGATTTGTCATCGGAGTTCTCTCATTCCGTGACAAGACCAAAGTTATTACGAAAAGCTTAATTTGGTTTTTTAGTTCTCCGTTGGAGCACACGTGTTAATTTCAATAATGCCAATTTCTAGAAGGCCAGATTTTCCAAAAAAAACAGCGCCAGATTCAAAAACCCAAAGCTCGTGTTTAAAATGCTGGATGATATTTCGGGTGACCGTCACAAACTGCTGCTGACAAACTAGTGAGTTGATCATAACTGGGGTTTATAAACTGGCGTTAATTATGTTAATTGATTGTCGATGCTTACATGGTTGATTTTATAGCGTTATTTTTTCAGTTACGATTGCATTCTTTTGAAAAAAAAAATTAATTAGTGTTTGGTTTTTGCTTCACTAATTTCTCTCAATTTTGAGTAATTTGCCAATGACAGTAATGACCAAGCTTTTAATTAACTCATAATATACAAAACTGATGTAGCCACTCTGATTTTTGCTCCCACTCTGTTCTAGCTCTCTGTTCTTGTTTTTAAAAAATTCGAGAAAAGAGTGTACGAATCAGGAGTCCAACATGGTTGTTATCAAAGTTGGGAGTTGTGCAATCAAACTCATAGGGCAAACTGACTTGTTGATTAACTTCAAAATGTTGATAACACCCAGGTCGAGGTTATCGTTTGTGCTCGTTTATGACGCAGACCGTTTTTGAACGCACACAGGGGGTATGGTGCGTTCAAACATACACAGGCGAGGAATTTTTTTGAACGAGCAACATAAACGCACCAAGTACTTACGGTCGAGCCAAAGTCTGCCCCATAGACGAGCCAAAAACAGCCCCATAGACGAGCCAAAAACTGCCCCATAGACGCACCAACTCTGCAACATAGACGAGCTAGAAACTTTATCATAGGCGAGCTATAGTCTGCACCATACACTTTTTAAACATCTTTTTATAGAAGTACTGTCGGAAAATTGTCTCAAGTTGATTAAAAAAATCAAATTTTTGAGATTTTCCAGTATGTTCTGGGTGTGTTCCCCTCCTCCTTTTCTCAACCGGGCTGGGGACCGGCTACGGCGGAGTTACAAACAAACAACTATAGGAGAATTGAGCAGAGCTAGCTAAAAAAACTAGGCTCGAAAAGCTCTCTCCAAAACAACTAAGAGACTAACTTTTTTTCTATACAAGCTAAACCAAAAACTGTTTTTGCACTACGACCCACACAAAAAGTGGGACTCCTACGTTGCTTTTCGTTAGCTTTCGACAACTCTAAGATCCAATTGAAAAAACAGACGTTTTAAAATAAAATTTTCAAATAAGCGAAAAACCCAACTAAGAGACTAACTTTTTTTCTATACAAGCTAAACCAAAAATTGTTTTTGCACTACGACCCACACAAAAAGTGGGACTCCTACGTTGCTTTTCGTTAGCTTTCGACAACTCTAAGATCCAATTGAAAAAAAAGACGTTTTAAAATAAAATTTTCAAATAAGCGAAAAACCCAACTAAGAGACTAACTTTTTTTCTATACAAGCTAAACCAAAAATTGTTTTTGCACTACGACCCACACAAAAAGTGGGACTCCTACGTTGCTTTTCGTTAGCTTTCGACAACTCTAAGATCGGATTGAAAAAAAAGACGTTTTAAAATAAAATTTTCAAATAAGCGAAAAACCCAACTAAGAGACTAACTTTTTTTCTATACAAGCTAAACCAAAAATTGTTTTTGCACTACGACCCACACAAAAAGTGGGACTCCTACGTTGCTTTTCGTTAGCTTTCGACAACTCTAAGATCCAATTGAAAAAAAAGACGTTTTAAAATAAAATTTTCAAATAAGCGAAAAACCGAACTAAGAGACTAACTTTTTTTCTATACAAGCCAAACCAAAAATTGTTTTTGCACTACGACCCACACAAAAAGTGGGACTCCTACGTTGCTTTTCGTTAGCTTTCGACAACTCTAAGATCCGATTGAAAAAAAAGACGTTTTAAAATAAAATTTTCAAATAAGCGAAAAACCCAACTAAGAGACTAACTTTTTTTCTATACAAGCTAAACCAAAAATTGTTTTTGCACTACGACCCACACAAAAAGTGAGACTCCTACGTTGCTTTTCGTTAGCTTTCGACAACTCTAAGACCCGATTGCGAAAAAAGACGTTTTAAAATGAAATTTTCAAATAAGCGAAAATCCTCAACTAAGAGACGAAGTTTTTCTATACAAGCTAAACCAAAAATTCTTTTTGCACCTGAACCCACACAAAAAGTGGGACTCCTAGGTTGCTTTTGGTTAGCCTTCGACATTTCTAAGACCCGATTGCAAAAAAAAAGACGTTTTTAAATGAAATTTTCAAATAAGCGAAAATCCTCAACTAAGAGACGAACTTTTTTTCTATACAAGTTGAACCAAAAATTCTTTTTGCACCTGGACCCACACAAAAAGTGGGACTCCGAGGTTGCTTTTGGTTAGCCTTCCACAACTCTAAGACCCAATTGCAAAAAAAAGACGTTTTAAAATAAAATTTTCAAATAAGCGAAAAACCTCAACTAAGTGACAAACTTTTTTTCTATACAAGCTAAACCAAAAAATCTTTTTGCACCTGGACCCACACAAAAAAGTGGGACTCCAAGGTTGCTTTTGGTCAGCCTTCGACAACTCTAAGACCCGATTGCAAAAAAAGACGTTTTAAAATAAAATTTTCAAATAAGCGAAAAACCTCAACTAAGTGACGAACTTTTTTTCTATACAAGCTAAACCAAAAATTCTTTTTGATAATGGACCCACACAAAAAGTGGGACTCCAAGGTTGCTTTTGGTTAGCCTTCGACAACTCTAAGACCCCATTGCAAAAAAAGACGTTTTAAAATAAAATTTTCAAATAAGCGAAAAACCTCAACTAAGTGACGAACTTTTTTTCTATACAAGCTAAACCAAAAATTCTTTTTGATCATGGACCCACACAAAAAGTGGTACTCCAAGGTTGCTTTTGGTTAGCCTTCGACAACTCTAAGACCCCATTGCAAAAAAAGACGTTTTGCAATGAAATTTTCAAATAAGCGAAAATCCTGAACTAAGAGACGAACTTTTTTTCTATACAATCTCTACCAAAAATTCTTTTTGTCTCAGAGTCTACCTACCCTGGGGATACTCCATACCAAGTTTGGTTTGATTTGGACAACTCCTTGACCCGACGAAAGACCTATTTTTAAAATTCAATCGCAATTTATTCGAAATAATTGTAACTTTCTGTATGAAAAACTAACTTTTTTCCTAGGCTAGCCATAGCCAAAATTCTTTTTGTTTTAGCCTCTAAATAACCTGGGGATACTCCATACCGAGTTTGGTTCCATTTGGACAACTCCTTGAGCCGATAAAATTTCTCTATTTTTGAAAATAGAATAAGCGAATAAGTCGATATTTCCGATTGAAATACGAACTTTTTTTCTAGACAAGCTATGACAAAAATTCGTTTTGTGTTAGACTCTAAGTACACAGTGGATACTCCATGCCGAGTTTGGTTCGATTTGAACATTTCCCTGATCCGACGAAAAAGACTTATTTTTAAAATTCAATAATCGCAATTTATTCGAAATAATTGCAACTTCCGAATAAAAAACTAACTTTTTTCCTAGGCTAGGTATAGCAAAAATGCTTTTTGTTGTAGACTTTACGTACACTGGTGATACTGCATACCGAGTTTGGTTCGATTTGGACAACTCCTTGACCCGATGAAAAAGACATTTTTTTAAAATTCGCTATTCGCGAAATTCGCAATTTTCGTATGAAATAACGACTTTTTCCCTAGGCACACTATAGCAAAAATTCATGGCGATTTAGACTTTACATACACAGGGGATACTCTATACTGAGTTTGGCTCGATTTGAACCACTCCTTGACCCGATCAAAAAGAGCTATTTCTAAATACACTTAATCAAAATTATTCGGAAATAACAGGAAATTTCCGTATGAAATACTAACTTTTTTCCTAGGCAAGCTATAGCAAAAATTCCCTTTGTGCAACACTCAAACTTAGATTTAGGTTAACTGCAGAAGTTTTCACACCAAAAACAATAGAAACTTGATTAACAAACTCAATCAGTAAACAATGCTTGTTTTAAGGTATGATTGAATTTTTAATACAAGATGAAACCAACAAATAGCGACGTTTCGTACGCCATTTTTGTCGGTATGTCTTAGCTCCTGTCTTTTCATAAATTGAACGAGCCAAAGTCTGGATCATAAACTTTTTCGGTCTTTCTGAGTCTTTTCATAAATCGAACGAGCCAAAGTCTGGATCCTATCGCATTTTGGTCTGTACGGGTCTTTTCATAAGAGTTCTTGAACGAGCACATAAACGCACCAAAATTTTGAACGAGGCAAAGTCTGGATCATAGGCAGTTTTGGTCTGCCTGGGTATTTTCATAAGCAAAAATAGTCTGGATGGGTATTTTCATAAGGACTTTTGAACGAGGACCTCAACCTGGGCAACCATGTTGTAACATTTTTAATCAACACCTGCGATAGCCGCAGAAGCAAAAGTCTGTTGAACAAATAAATTGTTAGCACCAAATGAAAAGCTGAACATTAGTGCATAGTGTGCTAGAACAGAGTAAAAAATTGGCCATGGTTTAGACTACTGGTGTCACGCTTCATCTCTGTTGTTATGTAAGTGTATAACGAGCAAACAGTTGAGGAAAAATTAAACTTAATCAGCAGTAGAGTTGTGTAACTTATCCAACTGTTGTTATCGCAAAGAGATAAATAAAAAAATTACAGCATAAACTGGTTATCGCTTTGAAACATTACACTTAAATTCGTGTAGCTGAATTGACAAATTATAACTTTCTGTCACTATTCTCTTACAACTCTTCAGCAGAACAAATGTTACAATCCCAAAACAGGGTCTCTCCCGGGTCGAGGTTTGGTGATGAATTTTCGTAGGAAATGCGGTGAAATGCGGTGAAAAAAAATAATTTTCACCGCGTATTTCTTACATCTTTTTGCGGTGAATGCGGTGAATTATTTTTTTTTCACCGCGTTCTCAGTATTCTCACAAAAAAGAAGCCTCCCCACACGGGTTCGAACCTCTGACCTCCTGCATGCCTTCGTATTCTTATTCCACTGCGCCAACTGTCACTTAGGTCTTTGTTATTTCTTGTGAATTTTAATCAGATTGAGTAAGTAAACTTTGGAAACCATATGCGGTGAATTTTTGTAAGACATGTGGTGAAATGTGGTGAATTATTTTTTTTCACCGCTTTCACCGCATTCACCGCATTTCTTACATTAATTTGCCATAATAGTCTATGCGGTGAATTTTTGTAAGAAATGCGGTGAATTTGGTGGTGAATTTTTGTAAGAAATGCGGTGAAAAGCGGTGAATTATTTTTTTTTTCACCGCATTCACCGCAATCACCGCATTTCTTACGAAAATTCACCGCATTCACCGCATTTCTTACGAAAATTCACCCTAAAACCTCGACCCGGGCTCCAATCTAAAAGATAAACCGACTAACGAATTGCTCTCGACAGACGGGGGCAATTTAATTTAGAGGGGCGTAGGTTATTAATATGTTATGGGTGCCTCAATTCTAAACTGCCTCAGTGGGTGTCGAAATGAACAAATAAAGAGTGAAAAAGTCACTAAAGAGGTCAAGCAATATTCGATAACAGAAGTGCAAAAACGTCCAGCAAGTGTCTTGCATAAAAACACACACTTTGACAACAATTGCTTTGAACTTCGTTCGAGCATTTAAAAAAATTTTTAGTATTCATCGGCCACTGAACGAGTCATTTCTTTAGTAAGTTACGCATTTTTTTAGTAAGTTACACAAAAGTTTGTTCACGACGGCCGAAAACGTAGCTGTTCCCTATTTCTTAAAATACGTACGTAGTAAGGAATCATTTGGGTCACACGAGTCTTCTTCTTCGGTGTCGTCCTCCTCGTCATCATCACAGCCACTTGAACTGTTCTTTTCTGTTTCATCGTTTCGCTCTGTTGATCTGTCGAGCTTTTTCTTTAAACTTAAATTCATTTAATCAAGTTGATTTTAATAATGATTGACAGATACTGAAGGAAAAATAGAGAATGTTCTTATGAAGAATAACAATAACATTATTGGTTAATACAGACCGCCAAAACGGGCATAATTGACCGACTTCTTCAAGCAGATTTCACACGCAATGTGAATACATTCGTTCTGTGGAATTTACTTACATTCGCTAAATTGGCTTGGAAGGAAATACTTTGAGATGATTAAGTCAGTGTTTTCCACAAAAGTGTTTTTTGGAATACTTTGACGGATTATTGCAAGCGTTTTTCACAGGCAAAACTAATTATATTAGGTTTTATCATTTCAGTAAAAAAATCCGCGATTTGTGTAAATAGATTAGGACCAAAGGAGAAAAATTAAGAAAAATTTAAGAAATTTCGCGCTTCATTTTTGATATAAGTGGAGGTGCCGCATTTAAATACACAAAATTCCCCCATTTAAAAAAAAAATAAACTCGGGAGTCAGTGAAGTGTTTTCTCAGTTTTTACTTTTTTATGAAATTAAGCTGGGCTTGGAATTTAGATTAAGAGAAATTTGTGCAGTAAGAAATTTTTCAGACGTGTTCCCTTCCTTTCTAAAAAAGGGGAATTAATTAATTTCACAAATTTTTCCTCAGTTCAAAAAGGGTCTCGGGTTTTGGAGAAGAGTGTTTTCTCATTTTTTGCAGATGAATCCAGGTAGGCTTGGAAAATAGATAAGGGAAAATTTGTGCAATTAATAATTTCCCTTTAATTAATTTCCCCTTAAATTTTTATTATGATTTTTTTGTTCCGAAAAAGAGTATTATCTCTTGGAGTTTAAGTCACCTATGCCTGGCAAACATATCAGGAAAAATTTGTGCAATTAGCAGATTCGGAATTTTCCCGCCTTTAATTCTAATAAAAAAGGCAATTAATTAATTTTTACAAAATCTTCTCGCCTTATTTTTAAAATTGATTTCGGATTTCGGAGAAGGAAGTTTTCGAAATTTCTTAAATTTTACTAAATTTGCAACAATATCTGAAGTGAGAATAATTAACACTAGAGATATTTTGAAAAAATTAATTCCATTTAGTTTTGCAATAAACTTTTGCATTGCCTGCAAAAATAACTGATTTCACAAATATCCCCTCAAAGTGGCTTTAGTTTTCAAAAACTTATCTTAGAGAGTTCTTTACAAAAATGATTTTTTCCCAAGAGAATTGGGCAAATTTTGATTTTAGTGGCATAGCTCGAAATTTGATTTTATAGATTTTGATTTTGTAGCAATGGTTTGTCCAGCAGAGATTTTTCTGGAGGCGATTTTGCATTTAGAACCGTGTTCTGCAAGCTATAGGGGAACAGGACTATGATGGCATGTAAAAACATTTGGATGAGTAGATTGCTAGATAGAAATTTGTTTGAAAAAAATGAGAATGAAACATGAGAAACATTTTTTTCTTGATTTTTCAATGGAATTTTATCATTTATGTTTGAATCGGCTAAATTTTCTTTATTTAAATTAAGTGTTAGTAGTAATAATTTTGTTGAAATCAGGGTTAGGCGCCCCTCATTATATAATTTAACCTCAGTTTAAGGAGAGGGGTTATTTGTGCATTTTATCATCGATTGAACATGTAAGTTCTGTCACTATTATTCTGTCACTAAGATCTGTCACTATAATATTGCACACCAAGCAATATTATTTTGAATAAAGAGTCTTAGAATTAGAAAGTTTATTCGAATTAAAGAATATAGAGTTGCTTCGTGAATGCCACTGACAGAACACTGTGAGTGAATGTCACTTATTATCGTCAAAGCTTTTCACAAACCGCTCTAAAAGTCTATTGTGGAAAACAATGAGCTATTAGTGTGTGTTTGTGTATTTGTGTGTGTGTGTGTGCGTGCGTGTGTGTGTGTATGTGTGTGTGTGTATTTGTGTGTAGTTCAAGTTTCCGCAAACTGAAGGCCTAAAATAAGGGCGAATTTGAACTAAATGGAAGGGGTCTGCACTAAGCAGTAATGAATGGAATCAAAATTGACTGCAGCAAGAGAGCTAAGACTTGAGAGATATATTAGGTATTTCTGGTTCGAAAAAGTTTCGCCATGATTTTGCAAATGAAATCGTTAGTATTGCTCTACAAAACAACGAATTACCTTTCACCTGAAAAACAAACTAAATTAATTATTTATAAAAAAAAGTTTAATAAAACGACTAGCAATTGAAGGTTCTGATTTGGAGAAGAAATATTCTTCTATCTAATCTAGATGTCGTTTGGGCATTTGTTATGATTACCACAAATTGTTTTCAATCCTTAGATGTAGAGTCGGCATTGCGTGTTGATATTGCGGCGTAGAAACATGGAGAAAAATCGTCGCCCACACATCTCAAAATTGTACCGAGCATAAAACTAATTTCTGCCTCCTGAAGCCCTTTTAATCGGTTATCGTATATAGCACACCGAGACCTTATCAAAATTCTAAGGACTCTGCTCAACCACCTAAGGATTTTAGGCTGTAGCAGTCAATCCCGTTTTTTTGGTGAAACCTCAGATCACGCTCCCAAGATACAGAAAAATCGCGCACAAAAAAAGTAAAGCCAATTTTTTTCCAAAAAAATATATCCGACAGATTGCCGGAAATAGACCACTAGCCTTTAATCATCCTTTAATAGACCACTAGCCCTCTTGGGTTGGATTCGGACTGTCATTTTTAAGAGACATATATGCTCTATAAGGAAAAAGCCATTGTAAAAGTCCTGAAATTAGTATTCGAAATAAAAAAAACATAGCTGGCAGATTGCCAGAAAATAGCCGCAATAGATTCGTAGATCGGCAGTCTAAAAAAACAGTAAAAAGACAGACCAAAAAAATTTGTCTTTTCATTGAAGGCTGATCTGGTATATTTTGATTTAAAATCTGTATAAGTTACTGCTGCCTCTATTAGCTGATCTCAAATAACCTTCATTTAGAGTGACACACACTCATTTGACCTTATCTCTTTGAATTAAAGTAATTAAAAGTCAATTTCAAAGTGAGGAAGTCATTTTTCAGAGTGAGGTAAGTCAAGTGTGACCAAAAATTTAATCACGCGAATGAACAAAAAAAACTCGCTCCACTAAGAGCGAAAAAAGACGTCACGCATGCAATTCAGTTGAAATTGCATGAACGAATGAACAAAAAGTGGCTGTGACGTCATATGGTCGTAACAAAAATCATGACGACGAAATAAAAAAAAACCAAGAGAAGGCCAATAATAGCCTCAGCTATCGCTGTGCGGCTATTAAAAATCAAGACTCTAATACTCATGAATTAGGTCATATACGTTTGACACTACTAAGATGCAGAATATTGATCTTTAACTTGTAAATATTCATAAAATTTGAAATTCATAGTGTGAGTTCAGATGTCATTTTTTAGTGAGGTAACTAACGCAATTGACCTAAAGGCAGAAAAATGACGTCACGCGCACAAATTTTAACTGCAAAGCAGTAGAAGTCACTGAAAATGAAAAAGACAATGGTCGCGAGAATAAACGATAGACACGACGAATTAAAAAAAAACCACGATGTTCCCAATTTTAGCCGCTATCGCTTCGCGGCTTTTAACACGCCAAAAACAAGACTAAAACCTATGGCTCTAACATTGTTAGAGAGCAAGGAAAAGGACTGTCATCTGAAGAAACAACAGAACTCATTAACGATTTGCCAACGCTTTTCCATCAGCCGTTTACTCTTCAGTTGCTAAAAAAGAAAATTTTTTTTTGGTGATGGGGAGATTGTTAGGTGTGGGTCACAAGAAATAACTTTTATTTGAAGTAAATTGACCGTGGTGAAGATATATGTTAAGAAAACAGACTGTTTCTGACATTATGTTTCTCAAAATCACCACTTGGCTTGTTTTTTCTTATCAATGTGTTTCCATCATACCTTTTGAAATCCTAATATTAAACAAGTATGCTGCAACAGTGATACCTGTCTTTTAAATAGTAACAATTGTAAATCTTGAATAAAATGTCTCCCACTCCACTTTTGAAACCATATACTTGAAGGTCAAATTGATCACAAAATGATGGGTGAATTTTACTTCACATTCATTAAAATAGGACATGCAGTTCGCACTGCCACATTAACACTACTTGTATTTTCCTCCTCGATGTCCATTAGAATATTAAAATGCAGAAACTGATACCAGGGATCATATAGACCCAAGTTGAGGACCGACGCGTAAAGTCGATATGTCCAGACGGTCCCAGAGGGAAAACATAACCAACTAACGTCGGGCGAATTGCTCTCAAACGACCGGCGAGCGGTTGGCTTCGTCAGGCTAGCTACGGTTTAGTGAGGCTAGCTTTAGCCCAATTGAAGGGGCATGAGGTGAGCGCAGCGCGCGGTGAGTGCACCGGGGGATGATGGGGGGGGGGAGGGGGATGGTAGGGAGCGCGGTTTTTGGCTGCACGGTTCCTAAGGGCCTGAACGATGTTCAGTGGTGGGGATTGGGGGTGAAGTGAGAGGGGAGGGCTGATATGAGGAGGGGGGGTTGGGGGGGGGGGGTGTCAACATCTAAGAACCGCCCTTCACACCATAAGAATAAGTCTCCAAAACTTGGAGACTAGTGAGCTCAAAGGCTCTGATAGCACTTAATGCCTGCTGGGCGTTACCTGTTTATCCCATTTTTGAGGACGAAAAGTCAAATGGGTCAATGGGTCAAACAAAAAATCGGTCAAGCAAAAAAATGCAATAAAAAAGACCGACAGGACTATTATAATTGCTACAATTTTCGTTTGAGAGCAATTAAAAACCTATGTCCGGACTTCCGTGCGTTCACCAGACTTTCGTGCGTTCATGAGTAGACTTTCGTTCGTTTATCAGACTTTTCGTGCGTTCAAGTCTAGACTTTTGTGCGTTAATCAGACTTTTTGTGCGTTCATGCCCAGACTTTTGTGCGTTTTTCCGTGTTTCCAGACTATGAAAATTCAAACGCACGATACCCCCGTCGTGCGTTCATCTGGGTCTGAACATATCGACTCTCCGTCTCGGACTTCAACCTTGGTATGCTTGTTGACGTTGCTGGTTATGAACCTGTAAAGGCTTGATCTATTGTTTGAGAGATTGTGTATTCTATTTGAAGACATATAAGGCAGTGTTTGCTTTTCAAAATCCAATCATTGTGTGCAAAATTTCACGGAAAGTGTGGAAGGGTTGCAAACTGAATTTTTTGGCTGCCAATCTACCCGGAGTTAACACTCAGACTGTTTCAGTGCTGAATCAGTATCTTTCAATAGTAACTCGCAGAAGCAGCACAAACAGTATATTATTCCCAGAAAAAAAATAGCATCTTTTCAAAATGTTAAGTATATCTAAGTAAAAAGCAGTGTAAAGTACGAACAAATATTTGGCTGAAAACAATCATCGCAAAGTTAAAGCTCATGATTTCCTCTCCATTGGAATGGTTTTCCCCAACCAGGAGGACCATTACTCCTCCGCCTTTCAGATGTTGACCTGGACTTTGAATATTGACTTTTTCTAGACTGTTTTTTGACTTTCACGGGAGATCCACAAGAACAAGCCTCTAACCCATTTCGAGATCCACCATGTTTGCGACAAAAATCGCTTCGACAACCTGATAAAAATTGTTTGCTACAAAAATTGTCGGGAAAATAGTAACACTGGAATTCAAAACAAGGAGGACGAGTGGACTGGTATATGTGCGTTTGAACATTATATTCCGACGACCCCTTAGCTCATTTTTGCACCATATAATAGACATAACTGTGTCACAAAAATAGGGTCACTATGTTCAGACTTTCGTTCGTTCAAATTGCCTGGGCCCAGAATTTCGTGAGTTCAAAGCTGCTTTTGTCCAGACTATCGCGCGTTCAAAGTTACCTATGTCCAGACTATAGTGCGTTCAAAGTTGTCTATGTTCAGACTATCGTGCGTTCATTCCTGTTTCCAGATTGTGTCCATTTGAAAGCACGACATCCCCTTGTGCGTTCATTTCGGTCTGGGAGCTCAGCCTTAGTAGGTAAACTTTTGAGGCAATTTAAAGACGAAATCACTTCGGATCTTAAATCGTGAGAACTTTTCAAGTTACAATATTAATGAGTAGTAAGTTTCAATATTTTGTTGCATGACTAAAATTTTCGAAAAGGAACTGATAATAACTCTTTTTCATAGCCGACACAGATGATTTGAATTTTTTCTTTGCATATTTTATATTTTCAATGGAAATTTCAAAAAATAGAGGTTGCCATTAGAATTATAAAATCTACAAAAGTTTTCACTATTTGACTATCCTGAACTCCAAACTACATTTTTTGTTCTCCCGAGTACATTAAATCATTGCGTCAATCGTATTCTCATGCTTATAAAGAACTTCCAAAATTTAACCAGAGTTAGTACAAAATTTTAATTTGGAACAATATTTAGTTGTGCCTTCTTTGCACTCCTTCGAGTACAAATATAACGGTTGCAAACTCTTTTGGCATCACTTCTTGATGCTGGTGATTCATAACATTGAAACAGAAAATGTTAATGCAGCTATAATTTTTGTGAATTTCAAAAAATTTCATGAAAACTTTTATAAAGGAAATGAAGCTAGTCTGAAAACAGCTCGT
Organism: Convolutriloba macropyga; assembly: GCF_964194025.1. NCBI lineage: Eukaryota > Metazoa > Xenacoelomorpha > Acoela > Convolutidae > Convolutriloba > Convolutriloba macropyga. The sequence goes on from NC_134472.1 coordinate 30,479,768, forward strand.
TAACATAGAGTAAAAGTTTAGTATAAAATTCAAGGGTTAAAATTCAGGGAGGGCCGTGTAAAAGTTGTGGAGACGAAACGTCATCTTAAATTGTTTTTACTAATCTTAAGGCGGCGAATATGAAGAGATCTGAAGATCTCTTCGCCCGTCAAATTTTTCATAGCTAACACCGCAATATCCTTTCAATCGATTTTGCAGATTTTTAAATTTTGAATTTATATATATTAGACAAGAAGGCTCGGTAGTGTTCGCTCGCAAGTATGGTTCCGACCCCGCTCATCCACACTTAAGATTTGACGGTCTACCAAATGAGAAATTTAAATGCAATTTGCGAATGAAGGGATATTGCTGTGTTGGCTATGAAACAAGTTGGCGGGCGAACAGATGTTCAGATCTATTTAGATTCTCCGCCCTCAAAATAGTAAAATTTTCTTCTGATGACCTTCCGCTTATAGGGATCTTTTCCATTTGTGCCCCCCCCCCCCCAATTTAGCGGGCGCATTTTTATTTGCACCCCACACCATACTTTTACATAATGATTCACTATGTAATGGCACATGCTCTGTAACTGGAGGTGCATAAAGTACTGGGGGGCACAAGCGGAAAAGATCCATTTATATAAGTTTTACACTGCCATGTCTGTTGTTTGGCTTTCTAAAGTCATTTTAAATCTTTTAAATAATTTGAGGCTGACGAATGTGAAGAGGTCTAACGATCTGTTTCGCCTGCAAAATTTTTTCTTAGCTAGCACCGCAAAATCCATTTTTCGTTCTTGGGATAATTGTAACCAACTTTATGTATTAGACAGGAAGGCTCATTAATGTGCATTCGCAATTATCCCAATCATCCACATTCTTCACTTCACTGTCAACCAAATAAGGAAGAGATAGAAAACTTTCAAAAAGCATATAATTTTAAAAAAACTTTGTTTGAATAAAAAACTGATCCCAATTGAAATCCCTTTGTGAAGTTTTTTTGCCAGATTAGATGGCCAATGAGAACTGCCATTATTAAGAATTTAAGAATAGGGGTCAAGACAAAAACAACAAAATCAAATAACAACAACAAACATATTTTTTATCCATAAATCATTATAAATTTTTTGAGCTGAAAACACAAAAACAAAGTCCAAAATACGGTAAAATTCTAAACCGAACAAAAAAATTGTCCTTCATTAGAGAAAATCATGAAGGAGTTGTTAATGAGCAAATTTTAATTTATTTTTTAAAAAATAAACTGTTTCAAAGAATTAAAGACATTAGATATCAACTGAAATCTTTGTTCATTCAATCTCGCATCTGAAAATCTTAAAAACTTCTATTTGCTCGAATACGTCTGAAAACTACCAAAAAAAATAAAAAAGCAACATTAAAATTTCGAGAAAGCGGTGTCGAAGATGTTAAGAGCACTATCTACCTCATAAAGATATAAGACATAATCAATTGAAATTTCCTTGAACAAATTCAATGCACAGAAAACTTTGGATGCTACTTTGGATACTTTTTTTAAATGCTCAGAATAATTTGGATGCCAAGAAAGTCAATATATTAAAAATAAGTGAGAATTTTAGTTAAATATCGAGTTAAGAAAACAAAAACCGGAAAAATCGAATTCAACAACACTTAAAAAGAGGCCGCAAGTAACACTAGACATATTTGAATTTATCAAAGATTGTGTCGGGAGTTTGTGGTGTGACAATCCGGCAAATGTGAACGAAATTGGCCAAAGATTTTTATTTTGTGCCTTTTTTGATGAAAAGAATTTTAAATTTTAAAAAATTTTAAACTTTAACCTGAAAAACACTAAAGATAATAATTGCAACATAACCAACAAACGTCGCGCACATTGCTCTCAAGTGACTGACAGCCACGGCTTAGTGAGGCGAGCTTTAGCCTAATTGAGGCGTGAGATAATGGTAATGTATGATGACATCACACCACAAAACAGCAGCTGAAATGCGGCATCAACAAATGAGTTAACAAGCAGCGAGAGAAAGAGAGAGAGAGAGAGAGAGAGAGAGAGAGAGCTAAATATATTTTACATGATGAGATTCAACTCTGCAACTTCTAGTTTTCCGGCCTTGTTAGTAACTAAATTATATAGAAAAAACTGAAAGTGCAAAACTTTAAAAGAAAAGTTTCCACATTTAGCAAAGACGAAAAATGTTCGAAAAGCATTTTTGTCTGTGGAGTTTCGTCATGTAACCCATCTGCAATACCTAAAAAGTTGATTTGGCCAGTAATTATTGTTTAACCCAGAAAGGACAAAAATTTTCAAAAATTTTAGAAATCATTGCAAATTTTAACAAAACCTTTCTAAAGTTTGTGATACTATTATCTTCAAAACCATTTTATTGTCTCAAGAGAGTATCCAGTAACCCTATTTCAAGCCTTTGAAAAGTTCACTGGCTCATAAAGAACCATAAACTAGGAACATGATAATAACTATTCAAATTGAGAAAAAAATTAAAATTTGGCAAAAGATTGCTATAATTCGAGTGTCTAAAAATATTGGTAATCATTCCGTTAACTCTAGAAACTATGCAGCAGCTTATTATCAATCCTCGGAGGAGCTCACTAGGCCTCTGGTGCCGGAAAAAAATCAATAATTTCAAAAATAGTAAAAAAAACTTAAAACTGTTTAAATTCATGATTTTAAAGTTTTGAAAAGACATTCTAATACATCTAGAAGCTATGCAACAACCTACTATCAAACAACAGAGGAGGTTCCTTGGCTCTTAAGGCTGGAGAAACCTGAAAAATGACAAACATTTTCAAAAAAGCTAAAAAAATTGCAAAAGTTTTTTTAAAAAATTGTTAAATTCGTGATATGAAATCTTGAAAAAGATTTCATTACTTCTAGAAACTATCCAGTACTTTTTATCAAAAATTGAGGGGTTTCTTTGACGCCCAGTGCAAAAAAAAAACGCAAAAAATTCAAAAAAATTAAATATTAGGTTATTTTTTCGTGTTTATATTGGTACCAAAAAATAAAACTCATAAAATGTTCTAAAAAACTTTTATCAACTTTTAAGAACCTCAATTTTAGACCGATTCACCAAAAAAATGACAAATGACAAAAAAACGCAAAAAATTGCAACAATTTGGTCTCAAAAACTGCTAAAAATGACATTTAAACTTTAATTACTCTATCAAACCCTAGAAGAGCTTCTTTGCCTGTTGAGGCTGAGGAAACCTGAAAAATGACAAAATTTTTCGAAAAACTTGAAAAGAATTGCAAGTTTTAGCAAAAAATTGCTAAAATTTGTGATAATAAAAAGTTGAAAACTATTCCATGGCCAGTAAAAGTTTTTCAGTAGCATAGTTTTAAACCTCTAAATATGTTGTCTGCCCCAGGGTTTGGAAAAATTTGAATAATGACAATAAATATTAAAAAAAACTGAAAAAATTGCAAGTTTTGTCAAAAAATGCTAAAATTCAGGAGGTGAAAGTTTTGAGCACCATTCCATTTCAACAACAAACTATGCAGTAATCTTTTATAAAACCATAGATGAAGTTCCTGGAATCTTTTTTGCTGGAGAAACCAAAAAACTGACAAAAATTTTCAGAAAACGTGGAAAAATTTGCAAGTTTTAGCAAACAATTGTTAAAACTTCTGATATTTATTTGTTGAGAACTAGTCCATGGCCAATAAAAATTTTTTATTTACCTATTATCAAACCCTTAAGGAGGTATTCTGGCCCTTGGGGCCGGAAAATATTTGAGTAATGATAGTAAATGTCAAAAAAATGAAAAAAAATGCAAGTTTTTTCAAAAATGCTAAAATTCGTAATGTTAAAATGTTAAAATTTTTCCATTACCAATAGAACCTACGGAGCAGTCATTTATCAAACCCAACAGGGGGTTCCTTGACACCTAGGGCTAAAAATTTCAAAATTGACCAATAATTTTGATAACATTGAAAAAATTGTGAAAATTTGTATAATATTGCGTCTTTTTATTTGGATCACCAAAACAAATAGCCCTTAAAATAGTCATAAAAAGTAGTTTTTTGCGGAATATTAGACTGGTACAACAAAATAATTTAAAACATACAAACAACAAATAGATTTGAAAAAACACAAAAAAATTGCATCTTTCTGGGCTCAAAAACTCCTAAAAATGGCCTATTATCATTAAACTAAGGCCTTCCCGTTAGCTTCATCACGCTAAGCGCTTGAAGGACTACTAAACGCGGATAAGGGCTCTATTGAAACTTAATGACCGCGGGGCGCTACCTGTTCATCCCGTTTTTAAAGACAAAAACTCAAATGGGTCAGACGAAAAATTGGTCAAGCGAAAAATCGCATAAAAAAAGACCAACACGACTAATATAATTGCCACAAACTTCGTTTTCGAGCAATTAAACATTTTTTTCGACAAAAATGGCAAAAAACTGCGTTTACGCGGAAAATGTAATTAAAATCAACCAAAATCTCTCAAATGATCACAAAACGTTGAACATTGATAACTAAGTGGAAAAAGGATTTTCAAAACATCTTTTTAACTATATATTCTTTGCCTGACGGGCTTTCTAATGTTACCACTCACAAACCTCTACGATGAGTTTTTTATCGTCATAAATCGACTGATCAAAAAACGCATTGGATAATAGAGTTCCTCCTCCACTAAAGTGGGTCGGAACAATAAGGAAAATAATTCTTTCAACACAGATTTGACCAACAAAGTTACAAAAGATTAGTAGTCGACTTCTGTGTTTTTGGAGAACTTTTCGCGAAATCAAATCTGAAGAAATATTAGTTGGTTCATTACTGGAAACCAAATAGGACGTTTTTACGGTTGTTCGAAAGTTCCTCCAAAACAACCTGTTCTTGCAAGATTCTTACTGTAAATCTAATTTTTGTAAGAAATTGTTCAAGATGTTCTTGGGCGAAGTTTCACCGCTAAAAATCACTAAAAGATGTCAAATTTGCAAATAATTTGAATATAAAGTGTAAGATTTGCGCTCAATGCGATGAATGCGGTGAAAGACAGCGGTGAAATCTTTTCTTTTCACCGCCTATGCGGTGAAAAAAATTCACCGTTAAAAATCGCTTAAACGATGAAAGAAAATTTTTCTCCGCTACCAGCCGGGGATGTTTTGCAGAAGAACAATTTAAGATCTGCGGTAAGTAGAGGTTAACATAAGTATTTCTTAAAACTCAAATCGCCCTCATTTTCTAGTGGTGAATGCGGTGAAAGTGATAAACTTTTGCAAGATGTGGCGTTTTTTAGAGGTAAAATTTTTCAATATTTGCAATTTTAACGGTGAAAATTTGTAAAATGAGAGGTTCTTAGTGGGAAAGTTTTCATTTTTACCGCTTAGTACACGACTAATAGATTTGGTGATAAATTGTCGTGATATTTGCAGTTTTTAGTGCTGTTTTCACCGCATTCAGCGCTAAAAATTGCAATTCTTACAACCAATGACAGCAGTTATCGCAATATTGCATTTCATCGCTATCCATTTCTTATGCAGTTCGACCAGGGCACTTACCACAGACACAAGGTGTTGGTGGTGGGACTCGGCAGGACGGGCTTCCACAGCAACAGGGCCGTGTTCTGGTGTCATTCACACTGCTTTGGCATTTGAACTGTATACGCTTACGCTTAGGCTCATACGTTTTATAATTTTTGTACATTTCAATTAAGGAAATCTCAATGCTTGGTTACAATTGCTGAGCGCGGGTGATGAATATCAGCACATTGTCCTTATCGCCATCAAATAACTTCTCGATGATCAATCATAATAATAATAACCCTTTGGTAAAATTTATTAATGAGCTCTCGCTGCGATTGCAAAGATACTACTGTTGTTATCTCAGTTAGGCCCCGTCTACTCATGTATATTTTGTACTAGACCACATAGGTACACGAATTTTTGGTATTCGATCAAATTGGACATAGCTCTGAAAAAGCTACCAATAAAGAAGTAGTCCTCAGAAAAGTACCCCAGGCATATGTTAGAAAATTTTTATGGTAAGCCTATGCCAATTACAGCTCAGAGCCGAGGGCGTTTATGCACGATTCTAAGTGTATAACAAAACATTAATCCTAGTCGCTCATTGAGCTTAGTGCTCTCAGAGAGCTGGGCATAAGGTCTCGGGGTTTTTTCGTTAAAATTTTAGTGCGAAGCGACTAAAAAGAGCAAGTAAGTAAAGCAAGAAAGTAAAACGAATCCTCAGTAAGGCGTACCTCTAAGTTGTGTACCTGTTTTCCACCTGCATTCCTAAGTCTTAATTGTAACACGCACCTGCAAGTTTTAAATTGACCCTAACGGTGCCAGACTTTAGAATGCCAGATGAAATGGTCATGTGACTCTACTTGAAGTCACTGAGAACTTCTGGCGTTTGTCGAGAACCGCGAAGCGGTTCGAAATACTAAGTCAGAAGTGACTTCTGCAGAGTCACGTAACCATGCTTAAAACAGTAAACACACACGTTTTCAAAAGACCAAATCAACAAAAGTCAAATTCTGGCTGAGTAGGAACTTCTGGCATTTTAACTTCTAGCACTGCTAGAAGCATTTTAAAATATGCACATGAGTGTGTTAACTTCCTTTATACAGTGCCAGATCATAAATTACTCAAGTAAAAGCGTGCTTTTCATTTGAAATCGAATGCACAGTTGTTGCATAGAGCCCCACTAAATAAACACATGTCAATCACAATCTTTTCCGTTTGTGCCCACTACCCCAGTTTAGTCAATTTATTACCCCAGCTTAGAAAGCATAATACTTCCTCCCCCAGACGCACGTGGTATATTTTAACAATGATTTATTAAATAATGGCACGGCACGTGCTCTCTAACTGGGGCGATGCATAACGTATTGGGGATGCACAAACGGAAAAAATCCGTCGATCCAAGTTCCATAAAATTCAAGATCTGACTCTTTTTTTTTCATTTCAACCAATCTTCTCCAGAGTTTTTCCAGTCATTGAAAGTTTTTTCACAAGTCGTTTTTGCCAGTGTTGTATCTCGTCTACCATCTTTTATTTAGTAGAAAAGACCTTTTTATTTAAAAAAAAAACAAAGACAATTTGATAGATTTCAATATATACATGTAGCAGAAATCGGATATCTTCCGTTTGTGCACCCCCAGTACGTCATGTACCCCCAGTTATAGACCTTTTGCTAATAAATGGTCCTATAAAATATGGCATAAGCGTCTGGGAGTTGCAAATATTATGACCCACTATGCTTGGGGCGGAAATTGAAAAGATCCCGAATTGGCTCAAAAGTCAAAAAGTAAAAAAAGGTTCATCAAAAGAATCTCATTAGGAAAAAAACGGCTGAATGTCTGCTAAAGTGATTTTCTCGTTTTTTTTTGCAAAAAATAGCATTTCTTTGGTTCCCCCAAATCACCGCCAATATGATGTTTAATTTGCTAGCATGAGAGTATAACTATAGTGTGCGGGTGTAACTATATGCATTAATTGGATGGGGATGTAGATCCTCATAGCTCTATTCTTTTTGCAACCAAAAATTGTAATAACTTTTGCAAGTAGTGTTTTTGACTGAAGTTGCACAACGCGTGTTTTAAAAGGTTACGTGACTCTGCCCAAGTCACATCAAAACTGTGGAACGAGTATCGAACCACTTCATGATTTTCCATTAATGCCAGACTTTCTCGGTGACTTCATCAGAGTCACGTAACCTATACATAAAAATTAAGCGACTAAATTGAGCTACTTCTATGTTTCATTTAGTGAAAATTTTTCTATTGGTTATTCCAATTGCTCAAAGGTTCTGCAAATGATATTCTGACACATTTATACGCAAAATTTTGAGTTTTCTTTATCCATATTGAAAAACTGAGTTATCTGTGACACTTAATAGAAAACAAAATATGATATCTAACTTCTGCTTGTTGTGTTGAATTGCATGTCCCTGTTTGTCGTGTATTTCGTTGGTATGGTCATTTTAGATGTTAAAGTATTCTTGAGCACTGTTCTGGCAAAAATGAGCAAAAATACTTTGCTAGTTAGTAATTGGGCCTCAGAAAACTTTTCTTAGAAGCTTCTAATGGCCTGAGGATTTTCACAAGAACTTTGTTCGGATTAATTTTGCTCCACTTTTTCCAAACAGCCGCTCAGAAATTTCTAATGAATTGTAAAAACAAGAACAAAACGTCCACGTGACTTCTAATCGACAAAATTTTTTGATTTTGATCTACTAAAATTTTGATTGAATTTTTATTAATGGTGAATTGGGAATTTACCAAATTTGGAAAACTTAAAACCATTATAATTATTATTTTAATATCATAACACATAATTAACCAAGCCTAACAGTTTAAAATTTGACGTCATTAATATTAAACAAAGTATTTGTAGCTTAGTGAACTTGTATGATGTCAGCTTGCTTACTTATAGCTCGAAAGAAGAGGTTGAAAATCGTGAAAAGAATCACCAAAAGAACGATTTTGAAAGTTTTTATGTATAACATTGATCATTTTCCTGACAAAATTTATTCTTATGTGATAAGTTTTCGGTTTTTCAGCGGTGATATAGGTTCGAAGAGAATCTGGTGTAAATATTGAAACAACTTATTCTAAATTTGCTTTGCGAAAAAATTACAATAATTTTGATAGTTGACTGGAGGCATTTATGATGTTTAATTGAAAACATTGATGAGAATACTGTCGGTGGTTTCTTTAGAGAAATTTTTTGATGGACGCTATTGAAAATGGCACACGTACCAGAATATACGAATTTTTACAGCTCAATCAGAATTGTGTAAATGTTAATACTGCATACCCCAGTCGAGACCAGATGGTTATCTTGGAAGATTCTGCCAGAATCTTGCAAAAACTGTCTATCATGCAAGATGTGCCAGAAAGATGGTTATCTTGCAAGATCTGCCGGAAAAATGGTTATCTTGCAAGATTCTTGCAAGTTCGTTCCGGTCGAGCTGTCCTCTTACTGGCTCTCATTCATGCAACACATTTCATTTTGACTAGAAATTTACTTCAGAATCAGTTGCGTGTTTTTTATGAAAAAGAGTAAATTTAAACAGATTTTGAAACTGGAAATATGAATTATCTGAAGAAAACAAATTAAAATCTGCCTTTGAGAACTGTTAACACAAAATAAATTACTACTAAAAACTGTTTTTTCCAACTTTATCAAGATTTGTAAAACTACACGTCTAGATTACCTTTTCTGATGAAAAAATTATGTGATAATATTCTTTGCATCTTAAACAGCTTCCTTTCATTTATTTCAGCTCCTTGCGCTCAAGTTTTTTGCCAATGCACAAAAAATGTGATTATTCACGGCTTGCCATTTTTTTGAGCTTCGAAGGACTTTAGAAGAGCTTTCGCGCAAATCTCTTGCTGTCAGAATTACTCGCATTAATCAATTCATCTTGTAGGATCTTAGTGCAAACAAGTGGATATATTAGGGGATTCTGACAGAGAAATCATTATGTTGTAAGATTCTGGCAGAAAATTGCTATCTTGCAAGATTCTGACAGAAAAATTGTTATATTGCAAGATTCTGGCAGAAAAATGGTTATCTTGCAAGTTTCTGGCAGAAGAATGGTTATCTGGCAAGTTTCTGGCAGAATGAATGGTTATCTTGCAAGATTCTGGCAGAAATCTTGCAAGATTATGCATAATCTTGCAAGATTCTGGCAGAATCTGCCAGAATCTTGCAAGATAACCATTCGAAATCGACTGGGGTAATCATTGCCCGTGAGGCATGGCCACAAGCTATAAAATATATGCTCTAGAATTTTACTGGTACACTAATATATCTGCGTTAGCAGAAGTAATAAAGAGCTCACTGAATAATACAGAAGCTTCTTTCTTGTTTCAATTAATAGTAGATTATAATGAAGTTGGTATGTCAATTGATGAGCGGAGTCGGAATTTTATGTTCGATTGCACATATCGAACCTCCTTGTTGTTTTTATTATTATTATATTATTATCATGATTCTCTTTAATATCATTAATATCAATATAACTATTTATATATATGCCAACTTCATGTACATATTGCTTTCAAAGAACAGCAGGCGGCTCAGCAATAAAAAATATTTCAAGTGTGTTACTGCATTAATAAACTTCTGCTAATTTTACGAGGAAACTCAAAACATAAACATACGCACTACAGTAAATACACTATGGCACCAAAAAGGAATCACAACGTATTTTCTGCTTTTAAATCTAAAGCTTGATTCGTGCTTCATAAGCATGATTTGGTCCAAGGCGTGGAAAAAATTGTGAAACGTAGAAATTTTAAGAGCAATTTCTATCTGATTTCTCCGCTTAAACAGAAAAGATGGCTTAAACGCTTTGTTCTTTCACTGTTACGCTACGAGTTGTCGGCTTTTCATTAAAGAAAAACCAAAAAAAATAAATTGAAATCAAGATCCAGTGAATAGAATCTAAAAGTTGCCTGAAAAAAATTGTTTTGAGGCCAAGAAATGGAGATAAAACCATAACCAATTGTCCGGAAACAATCCAAAAAACTTAGTAAACGATGTTTTAAGAGAGCCCAAAACCTCTCTGGAAAGTTTTACAGTGACTCATAACGCTTTCTTTTGCTACCATGGAATTTCCAGAGGACGAGTTGTCGGAAAATAGTGCGTTTTTGCAAAAAGTCAGTTCGAAGGAAACGAATTGTTTTTGTTCAAAACGATTTATAAATGGTCTCAAGAACCCCTTCCTTTTTTGTCAGATGGTTGCCTTTACTGGTGAAACAAAAATGCACATCTCCGTTGACCGAAGTGTTTGAATTTTGCCAAGAGTTTGTGTAAGATTTATTGACCAGCAATCGCCTCTTTTTGGGGTTGAAATGCGATCAGATGAACAGAAAGTGCTTGCTATGTTTCCAAACATTCTAAACAATGTCGTTGATTTACAAGTTTTGGATAAATTCGAATAAAACATTTCAGGGCCTTTTTTAACATGGGACTGCTCCTGTGCCTAAACCATTGATTTTCGGCAACTTTTCTCAAGAAAAAAGGCTGGCAAAAACAAATCTGAACTCTTGGGTCAGTTTTGGGTCAATTTTCAATCAATTTCAAACCAAATTGTAGGGAAACAGACTTTTTTTAGGATAAAATTTAGGAAAAGTGTCAAAAAATTGGAATGAAATTGACGAAGATGCCGTAGGTTATCTGTATAGAAACTGTAGAAACCGTGTGCTAGAAGATTAATAGCTAACGGTGATCAGAAAAGCTTTTGGAGAAGAAGTTTGATTGCAAAATTTATATTGTTGCATGTTTTTGTATCTCATTTTTAAAAATATTTAGGTGTACGTAGCTTTTTGATACCATAGTGTAGATTGGAAGCAAATATTACGATATCTAGGTTTTTATGGGCAGATATGGGTAGACAAAACTGGGTTTTCTCCGCAATTTTGCAGTTCTAAATGAGTGACCAAGTCAAGTTGTTTATCCTTAAATCTTGTTGATAAGACAGCAGAATGGTGAAATGAAAAACAAATTTTGGTCAGGTTGAGGTACCAGAATGAATCAAGTACAATCCGACAGAACAAAGATGAACGCATGAGGGGAGCGTTAAAAATTCAAAATTACATAGTCCGAAAATATCAAAGAACGGACGAAAGTCTGAACATGAACGCCCGAAAGTCTGAACACGAACGCCAATAGTCTTATATAATTTTTTTGACAATTTAAAGTTTGGGTATCATTTTCAAGAAGAATTAGACATTGCTCTTGTTGATTGTTTCACCTGTCTATGGTGTAGGCAGCAGTGTCTTAAACAGACATTTTTGGAGAAAAATTTACGGAAACAAAATTTTTAGGAAAAAAATCTAAAAGTGTCAGAAAATTGAAATGAATTTGGGGCAGATGACGTGGGTTATCTGTATGAAAACTGTAGAAACCGTCTGATAGAAGATTAATGACTAGCAATGTACAGAAGTGTTTCCAGAGAAAAAATTTGAATTCAAAATTTGTATTATTTGATGTTTGTTGCGCTTTTTTAAACCTTTTTAGTTGTAAGTAGCATTTTGGTACCATAGTGTAGATCGGAAGCAAATATTACGGTATCTAGGATGTTATGCGCAGATATGAGTAGACCAAAAATGGATTTCTCCCACAATTCACAGTTCTTAATGAATAACCGAGTCCAGTTGTTCATCAGTATATCTTGTTGAAAAGGTAGCATAATGATGAAAAAAAAGCAAATTTTGGTCAGGTTTAGGTCCCCATGGGAATCAAGTACGTTCAGACCAAAGGTTAGCGCACAAGGGGGCGTTGTGCTTTCAAAATTGCACAGTCCGGAAACATCATAGAACGGACGAAAGTCTGAACTTGATCGCGGGAAAGTCTGGAATTGAACGCACGAAAATCTGAGCACGAGCACATATAGTCTTACATACTTTTTATTGATGATTTAAAGTATTGCCATTATTTTCAGGAAAAAAAAATTGGACATTGTTCTGGCCGATAGATTCACCTGTCTATAGTAGGCAGTAGTGTCTTAAATATTACACAGCAGTATTACCTTTCCATAAAGTAGTCTTTTGCTTTACTATTTTCAATCCTAATTGTTTTGAGTAAAAACCACATTTTTGTAATTGAAATCCGGAGGCAAAACGGCTCATAATTTGTCAACATTTAGGGGTTTTGCACAAACTGGTAGAGTTTGCAGAAGGAAAGAAGGAAAATAGAAGTATGATATTACCGCTGAATCAAACTGTCGGTTGATAATTGAAGCCAAGACAGAGAAAGTCTCCAAAAGCCTACGATTGTAGCAAAAATTTTTACCTAGCTCGTCAAATTTTGATGTAGTTTTCTAGAAATGATTGCCTCTGCGGCTGCGTTTAGCTTCACATACAGTTTGTGACATTGAAATTGTTTTAAAATAACTCCGTACTGAACCCCCAGAGACCATCAGGTCTGATTCAGAAAAAAAATCAGGCAAGGTCCCAGGCCTGATACAGAGCCTGATCATGTCAAATACAAGGCAGCTAAGAGAACACTCTGAGGTTTCTATTGACAGAGAAATCCCAAGTTTTGTGTCTCTCTGCCAAGAGAAGGTCAGAGTCTTGGGTCCCTTTGTGCAGAGTACAACCAAGACTTGGTGACCTCTTGCCAGAGAAGACGCAAGATTTTGGATTTCTCTAGGCAGAAAGGATCCAATACTTGATTTTTTTCTGGACAGGAATAGAATGGTGCATTTTTCTGGGTTCATGGGCACTTTTAACATAAGTTTGAGTACCTTATTGTACAAATAAAGCACCAATTTTGATTATGAATGCTATTAAAACTATGTTCATGGCTCTTGGTAAGGTATGGTCACCTTTTCAAGGCTTAAGAGGTCCTTAAAAATACAAATTTAGTACTCACTGTTGAAGAGAATTGAAGAGCTTAAAAAATCATTACAATACCAAACATTACAAATATACATAAAAAACATCCCAAAGCAAAAAAAATCGAATCGGATTTTCAGGATATAGAGTTACTTTGATTTGTAGTAACCCTCGATATGAACAACTCCTTGACTAGCTTGGAAAAAATATATTTTAGAAATATATTTTGCAAAACAACGAAAAAACCGTTTGAAAATCTCACTTTTTTTGAAAGCCAGCTGGGTCAAAAATTCCTTTTCAATTGGGTCCCAGTCATAAAACAACGGAGAATCTTCCTGATGTCAACCTTAACTCTGCTCAGAGAAACCCTAGACTTGGGTTCTGCGCTGCCCAGAAAAACCCAAGTCTTGGCCTTTCTCTGCTCAGAGAAGTCCTAAGTCTTGGCTCCGCTACCCAATTCTTGGCACCTCTCTGCCACGACTTGGCCTCTGGAAAATCTCTGAATCGGGCCTGATAGGCTCTGGGGGCTTGGTACGGGACCCCACTTGCAGCAAAAGAGTACCAAAACACGTAGCATTTGGCTCAAACTTTTAAGATAATAAATATGGGACAATTGAGATAGCTTTCTCATACTGTCATAATATTCCAAGTGCATGCAATAAACTTAGCTGCAAAGTTCATAAAAGTTTTAATATTTTAGCTGTTAAAGTGTCCGTCACTATTCGAGCTAAACAGTTTAGATCGAAGTTTGAGCTCTAAGGTGGCAAATTATCGACATAAAATTTACTTATTGAAAATACTCTAATGCGCCAAACGTGAGGGGTGTGCGAATGACCCGTTCTCCGAAAAAGTTTGAGACACTTGCCTTCAAAATTATATAAATTGCATATTATTAGTTTAACTAAACTTCAGAGTTGCTTTTTATTTCTGCCTTTCCCCCTTTGTGCTTTTGACCGATTATAGTGCAAAACCTGGAAATATTCAGTGAGCGTGAATTATTTTTATGTTCTGATTGTTCTCTAAAACCTTGAACAAGTTTCAAAAGTACGTTAAATGATACGCTCAAAAATACGTGCAAGATTATTCTAGCAATTTTTTTACATTTCCAGTTTTTGCATTTGAAATTGTTACTGCACGCTTTTTATATTGTTTTACTAGTGAGGATATTGATTTTTGTAGCTACTTGAAGAATAAATAGGAAGTTTAATTCTCACGGAGGCGGGGCCCTAAAAGTTCGAAGTAAGACTTCCCTAAACAAATAAAAACTGTCTCTGCCAATTTTTCATCAATTAACTACTTGAAAAATCGATAATAAGTTTATACGCGAATGAGTTAGAGTGTGGGTGAAACGCCTAATAGGAGTGAAAAAATTAGCAAGCCTGAACTCTTTTTTGCCCATTTTAATATATTGATAGCCTCTTGAATTTCATTTGCTGATTTTATTTTAAATTCTTCTTTTTTTCTTTTCACCTTAACTCTGCGGCGAAGCGCCAACCAACATTGGCAGAAAATTTCGATTTATATCTTTTCTTTTTTCATTATTTATCAAATATCAACAAAGGCACTCTCTCACAGCGAATACAATTCACTGACTAGTACAGTTGGTCGAATATTTTGGCAGATCCAGAAAAACCAGAGCAGACCTAGCACCCACAGGGAAATAGTAATTTGGATACAAATATTTGCAACACTTTGAAACTCCATCTCTTCTTCAAACTTCTTTTTTTCACGCTTTCTTGCTCTTCAGACTAAATAACAAAAATGAAAACAGCTGCAGTTCTCGCCTCAATCATCATGGGAGTTGTCTGCATCATTGCTATGCTTCCAAGTAAGTACCACCTCTAATTTAATTATATTTTGAAGTACCATTCAAATAATATTTTCAAACCAAAAATCATAATTTTTGAAAAAAATTCTTTGAACCTGTCTCTCAGTTTGCTACAATTTGTAGTGGCCACAGTTTTCAAGACTTTTTAGAAATGAATTGGCACATTTGTTTATATTTTCCAAACAATCTGTCCTTTTGAAAAACATTACGGGCGTCTACCTGTACCAAATTTTTTTAGTAAAGTTACTCGTTTTTATTATCAGGTTTCAATTTTCCTATGTTAAACACACTTTCCAATTTCGCGGACGAAAAGCCGGTCCCCTATATGGAAATTCCAGCCAGTGTTTTTCACTTTTAAAATATATCTGAAAAGTGAAAATTGCTTTTCACCGCAAAATATGCTTGACGGAAGCGTGTTTCGCAAAAAACAGTGCAGCAGATTAATTGTAGTATAAGCCCTCATTTTAATAAACTGAAAAGGTTAAATCGTAAAATTGAGCGGCAAAAGGATTAAAAGGATTAAAATTTTGTGAAATGCCCTTACAGCTGAACGTAAGTACTTTTCACATTTATTTCATCCCCATTTTCATCTTAAGGCTCTTAATTGCTTTGTGGAAACCACTTGCACAAAATTCAAGTGCTTTCCGCATTGACCGCAAGTCAGCACCTGATAGCAGCAACCACTTTTTTTGGAAGTAGATTTCTGTTGGTAACGGTAGACGCTCTTCATTCAATTTTTTTCTCCAAATCAGCAATTTCCTTTCTCAAAAAAAAAAAATTATATGCAGACTACTTGATCAAAGTTCTTTAGTTTTGCCTTTCAAATTGTGGAAAAACAAATGCAAATAAAAAAAAACAGGTTTGTAACACAGACTCAGTGTCATTGGTAGCACAGAGAGACCCAATATACTACTGAATTGTGAATGCATTCCATTTTATTCATGTGTATATGGGAGCTCAGCGCAAAATCTTTCCGAAAATTTTTTCTGTATTTTTGATACAATGGAGATGCATTGATTACAGCCTTCTAATAGCACATGAAAGCCAGGTTTTTTGAACAGTTGTAATACTTTGGACAATATTTATTTGAATTTCTGCGATCATACGTCTATTTTTATATAAGATGCCTGGCTTTGTCAAAATACTAAAGTCTTTGTTCCAGACCAAAATCATTAATATTAATTTTGTCCTTCGTGCGCTCACGTTCTTCAGCGCGTGTTTAAGAGCCGCATTGAGCAGCATGGTTAAGCGAACACATGGGTTCTCGTTTTTATGCTTACATCTCTCTTATAATTCCACACAAAATTCACAAAGGATCGTTTTTTTAGAAAACAAAACGCTATCGACTAAACGTTTATTTTCGTTATTTTTCTTTATCCTGGATGCGTTCATTCGGCCTGGAAATAATCGAATTTTTATGAGATCTCCACCTCTTTGCTCACAAGAACGGAAGGGAAATTTTTACGGACATCTGGGGTAGATCTAATTCAAATCGAGTTTGTCTGTATCGGAGTTATCAGAAGGAGTAAGATTTTCAATTTTATGGTGTAAACATGGATCATTTTGGTCTGTACCTAAAAGATAGGTAGGTAATGTTGAGATGTGACACGTCTATTCATGATAACTGAACTCAACATCCATGATGTATGTTGAGTTCAGTTGTCGTGAATAGACGTGTCATATAAACTTTGCATATTTATTCTAAGTAACTTTTTGAAAATGCATTTTTTGCGCATAATTTTGCACAGTTAGTTTGTCAATTCATCAGAAACACTGATTAATTTTTCTGAAATTAATTTCTAATTTAGATACCGACAAGGAATTAGTTTTAACAAACAATTTTTTCATGGAACCTGTCAGAGAAGACGCTTGATATCTAGTAGTATCCATATCTGCCATGTTACTGGAGGGGGGGGGGTCCGGACCCCCCCCCCCTACAAGAACTCTCACCACCGAAAAACTGATTTTCTCTTAGTGAAAGCAAGTTTTTTGGTTAAGTTTCGCCAGCCAACTTAACCCAAGAACTTCTCTCAGGCTGGCGAAACTTAACCAAAAAACTTGCTTTCACTAAGAGAAAATCAGTTTTTCGGTGGTGAGAGTTCTTGTAGGGGGGGTGTCCGGACCCCCCGCCCTCCAGTAACATGGCAGATATCCGCTGTTGAAATGTACGCTGTATATAGAATTAGGTGTTACCTAAGTTTTGAACTCTCACTAAATCTTTTTGGTGAAAACATAAAAAACCTAAAATAAGACACCAGAAGCCTAAAATTTTTCAAAAAAATTCAAAAATTTTTTCGAAAATTTTTCAAAGTTTTTCAAAGTCCTAAAATGGTCTGAAATGGATTTTGCGCTATGAAAGAGCACTCAAAAGTGATTTTTTGTTGACTTCACTTTTTTCACCTAAGTAGTACAGGGGTCGAAACATATAAAAATTTCGAATTTTTTGAAAAAAATTTTAGAAATTTTTTGGAGTCCTAAAATGGCATGAAATGGATTTTTCGCAATGAAGGAGCTTTCAAAAATGATTTTTGTGGACTTTATTTTGTTCAACCAAATAGGACATGAAAAACTCAGTTTTTGAAGTAGTCTGACAGAAGTCAAAGAGCAGTCAGAAGCAGTTTTTGTTGACAATACTTTTGCAAATGTTCAGTGTGATGTGGAAAGCTTGGCTTTATTTTTTTTCTATACATGTGTAACTATGTATATTTCTATCAAAACAAGTACGTATATTTGCTTACATGTGTTCAAAATTGTAATGTTTATGTAGGAATGAACAATTGAAAGAAACGAAAGAATGAGAGTTTTATTTATATAATTATGCGTACTCATGTGTACAATGAAAGTATATATGAAAGTGTTTATCTGTTTATAAGTAAATATAACTGTGCTTAAGTTTAGTAATATGTTTCTATGAGTATAAGCTGAAGTGTATGTCTGTGGGTAGAAATTGTAAATGTGTGTATATGTCAAGACGTTCTTGGTTTTATGTGTGTATGTTTTTCTATATCTATACAGTGAAATGTATGTATATATGTCTGAATGTGTTTATGTATTTATGTATTTATATGTTTGCAATCCGATGAGAGAGAGAGATAGAGATATAGAGAGAGGGAGAGAGATAGAGAGAGGGGGAGATAAGTTCCTGGAGGGCAATTTAATTGCCTTGAAGAATGTTGTTATTTGTCTCCACGATCCAATAATATTATATCTTGCACACGGATTTTGACCTTCAGCGTAGCTAAACTCTGTCCCATTAAGCATTGGCAAACAAAATGTCACAAACGAAGACGACAACAAGTTTTTGATGTTCTGAGCATGCTTTGTTGAAAACTGAATTTTCTACACCTATCTAGCTACCATATTAAAAACTATCAAGACTTTTTACGAAAAAAAAATTCATGCTCTTTGTCTTTTAATCCTAGGCAAGAAAATGATAAAATGTTGCAACACAGAAGACAAAAACAACTTTTTGATGTTCTGAGCATGCTTTGTTGAAAACTGAAATTTCTTCTCCTATCTAGCTACCATAATAAAAAACTATTAAGATTTTTCTTAAAAAAAACAAATTCATGCTCTTTGTCATTTACTCCTTGGCAAGAAAATGATAAAATGTTGCAACACAGAAGACAAAAACAACTTTTTGATGTTCTGGGCATGCTTTTTTGAAAACATATTTCTCTTTACGCATTCAGCTACCCTTCTAGGATTGAGCAAGATTATTTACAGGAAAAAATTATTTGAGATAAATTGTTGAGAGATAAACAATAAATTGAGCTAAGTAAAAAGATTAAATTCTGTAAAACACCGAAAAATTTCTTGGAAAAACTATGATATGCAGGAGCAGCTGAACGTGTTAGTTAAATAAAGTAGAATGATAGGAATTCGTCAAGAGCTTGAATCAAACAAATAGTGTAATGATGTACAAGAAGAGTAGTTTCCACTGGAACTGTAAAAATAGCTAAATTTTCAAAAGTTAATTAGCCACTTGATCAATTAAGCAAGAAAGAACACAAGATTTGCATCAAGGGGGGGGGGTTGCTAGAAACAGCTTCAGTAGCGAATAAGTCTTGTTTGCGTATTGGGAATAACACTAACGGATAATGTGTGCTTTGACTGAAATCTTAAACATAAGCGAATCGCTTCTTCAGTAAATGGTTCCAGCATACTGAATATACATATACTCAACTATTAAACACTGGAAGTAAAATATCAGAGCACCTCAAGCCAATAAAAATCGAATGAGCTCATTATTGTTCTTTCTTGAATCAAATTTTCGGTGCATTCAGTAACCCTGTGTTAAAATTTTGGATTACTTATTGTTCTGTCGACGTTTTAAAATAACATCACCGTAACGATATTTGATAGAGCATCGGAAAGAGTAACATCCAAAGAAATTTGAAATTTAAAGCGACAGAGTCTGTATAACATATTGGGTTATGAAGCCTAGCGAACATTTCGGAATTGAACACAACACTATTGCTACCTACTACTGCTACTGCCTACTACTACTATCTACAACTACTATCTACAATTAGTACCTACTACTACTACTACTGCTACCTACAAGTACTACCTACAACTACTACTAGATACTATTAATATCTACTACAACTACTTATTGGTTCTAAGTTACACTAGTACCTACTACTACTTCCATTTAATACATTCAAATGTTACCATTTTTTCGAAAATTTTTCAAAGTTTTTCAAAGTCCTAAAATGGTCTGAAATGGATTTTGCGCTATGAAAGAGCACTCAAAAGTGATTTTTTGTTGACTTCACTTTTTTCACCTAAGTAGTACAGGGGTCGAAACATATAAAAATTTCGAATTTTTTGAAAAAAATTTTAGAAATTTTTTGGAGTCCTAAAATGGCATGAAATGGATTTTTCGCAATGAAGGAGCTTTCAAAAATGATTTTTGTGGACTTTATTTTGTTCAACCAAATAGGACATGAAAAACTCAGTTTTTGAAGTAGTCTGACAGAAGTCAAAGAGCAGTCAGAAGCAGTTTTTGTTGACAATACTTTTGCAAATGTTCAGTGTGATGTGGAAAGCTTGGCTTTATTTTTTTTCTATACATGTGTAACTATGTATATTTCTATCAAAACAAGTACGTATATTTGCTTACATGTGTTCAAAATTGTAATGTTTATGTAGGAATGAACAATTGAAAGAAACGAAAGAATGAGAGTTTTATTTATATAATTATGCGTACTCATGTGTACAATGAAAGTATATATGAAAGTGTTTATCTGTTTATAAGTAAATATAACTGTGCTTAAGTTTAGTAATATGTTTCTATGAGTATAAGCTGAAGTGTATGTCTGTGGGTAGAAATTGTAAATGTGTGTATATGTCAAGACGTTCTTGGTTTTATGTGTGTATGTTTTTCTATATCTATACAGTGAAATGTATGTATATATGTCTGAATGTGTTTATGTATTTATGTATTTATATGTTTGCAATCCGATGAGAGAGAGAGATAGAGATATAGAGAGAGGGAGAGAGATAGAGAGAGGGGGGAGATAAGTTCCTGGAGGGCAATTTAATTGCCTTGAAGAATGTTGTTATTTGTCTCCACGATCCAATAATATTATATCTTGCACACGGATTTTGACCTTCAGCGTAGCTAAACTCTGTCCCATTAAGCATTGGCAAACAAAATGTCACAAACGAAGACGACAACAAGTTTTTGATGTTCTGAGCATGCTTTGTTGAAAACTGAATTTTCTACACCTATCTAGCTACCATATTAAAAACTATCAAGACTTTTTACGAAAAAAAAATTCATGCTCTTTGTCTTTTAATCCTTGGCAAGAAAATGATAAAATGTTGCAACACAGAAGACAAAAACAACTTTTTGATGTTCTGAGCATGCTTTGTTGAAAACTGAAATTTCTTCTCCTATCTAGCTACCATAATAAAAAACTATTAAGATTTTTCTTAAAAAAAACAAATTCATGCTCTTTGTCATTTACTCCTTGGCAAGAAAATGATAAAATGTTGCAACACAGAAGACAAAAACAACTTTTTGATGTTCTGGGCATGCTTTTTTGAAAACATATTTCTCTTTACGCATTCAGCTACCCTTCTAGGATTGAGCAAGATTATTTACAGGAAAAAATTATTTGAGATAAATTGTTGAGAGATAAACAATAAATTGAGCTAAGTAAAAAGATTAAATTCTGTAAAACACCGAAAAATTTCTTGGAAAAACTATGATATGCAGGAGCAGCTGAACGTGTTAGTTAAATAAAGTAGAATGATAGGAATTCGTCAAGAGCTTGAATCAAACAAATAGTGTAATGATGTACAAGAAGAGTAGTTTCCACTGGAACTGTAAAAATAGCTAAATTTTCAAAAGTTAATTAGCCACTTGATCAATTAAGCAAGAAAGAACACAAGATTTGCATCAAGGGGGGGGGTTGCTAGAAACAGCTTCAGTAGCGAATAAGTCTTGTTTGCGTATTGGGAATAACACTAACGGATAATGTGTGCTTTGACTGAAATCTTAAACATAAGCGAATCGCTTCTTCAGTAAATGGTTCCAGCATACTGAATATACATATACTCAACTATTAAACACTGGAAGTAAAATATCAGAGCACCTCAAGCCAATAAAAATCGAATGAGCTCATTATTGTTCTTTCTTGAATCAAATTTTCGGTGCATTCAGTAACCCTGTGTTAAAATTTTGGATTACTTATTGTTCTGTCGACGTTTTAAAATAACATCACCGTAACGATATTTGATAGAGCATCGGAAAGAGTAACATCCAAAGAAATTTGAAATTTAAAGCGACAGAGTCTGTATAACATATTGGGTTATGAAGCCTAGCGAACATTTCGGAATTGAACACAACACTATTGCTACCTACTACTGCTACTGCCTACTACTACTATCTACAACTACTATCTACAATTAGTACCTACTACTACTACTACTGCTACCTACAAGTACTACCTACAACTACTACTAGATACTATTAATATCTACTACAACTACTTATTGGTTCTAAGTTACACTAGTACCTACTACTACTTCCATTTAATACATTCAAATGTTACCATTTGTTTACTAACTATCTACAAAAAGCTGTTTCTGTTTCTCTAAAAAAAGAAAACAATTCTTATCTCTAGAGGAGACTCGCTGAGCATAAACAACAGAAGCTTTTCTCTATCTCAAGGTAATGTGTCCTGACTGACACAGACCGATAGAATTTAGCCGCTAATATTTTCAACAATTCATTAAGTGTTTGAAGTTTTTTCGAAGATATAAAAAACGCTGAAGCTATGTTGTATGCGTTAACTCAGTAATTTTCAACTCAATGTTAATTTCTTAATTAACAATTAAGAAATCCATGGTATGGTATATCAAGTGGTACTTAATTAATTAAATCAATGTAGGGTTTTATTGTTTAGCGAACCCGTCTAATTTTTAGGAGTTTTTTTGATATGTTCTTTTTTTGAAGTGCAACTTTTTTTATACTTTATTCAAAAATTGCTTGCTTCAAAAATTCTATAGTGTGTACCTTAATGGAAACAAGCACTTTACAACGTACCTACATTATCAAAAAACAGGTTTTACACTATATAGTTGTTTTCGTTTGTTTATTCAGAGCCACCTGTTGTTTCAGTTGTCAGGAATTACACAAATTTTCCAAATCCCTACGTTTCAAAAACTTGTATAGACAGAAAACTGCTGGGATAGCTTGCCAGAAGGACAATGCGTTTGTTGAGTTTCATATTAACCTTAGCTTCTGCTCAGGATGTGTTCAAAGCTGAGACTGTAATTGTGAACTTGCTATGCATCAAAAGTTTAGCGCTGCATGATCTTGCAATTTTTGTTATATTAACTTCTTCCTAATTTGTTAAATTTCATTTGGTCATTGTTTATCTGAAGAAAATTAAAAACGAATTAACCTCATGAAACATTCTTGCACAAACTCGTTGCGCAGTCTTGTTGCATTCTTGCACAGTCTTGTCGCATTTGAGAGCTCAAACAAAAACATTAAATTTAGGTGTTTAGATGAACAAATTTTGTTTGTTTTCAGCGTCTGTTTACACTCAATGGGCACCAAATGGTTCCAGAGAAGTAAATCTCGCGAAATTTGAAACCAAATTCTTCTTTATTAGTGTTCAAAACACAACCGGAGACAGTATGGCTTTGGATAAGCAAGTAGAATAAAAATGTGAAACATGGTCGATCACTTTACCTAAAAGTTGAACCATTGTGTTCGATTTCGAGTTTGTGATCTAAACACTATTCAAGGATAATTGACTTTTAAGAAAAAGGCTTCTTTTTTAGTATTCAAAACTCAGAGGTGGCATGGATTTCGATAAGCAAGTTTATTAAAATGGTGATTTTGGTCGATTGCTCTACAGAAAAATGGAAGTCTTGAGTTTGTGTTTGAATTTTTGATCTAAAAACACTATTCAAGGATAATTGACTTTGAAGAAAGACTACTTTTAGTATTAAAAACACAATAATCGTTGACCGCTTAACTTTGAGTTACCAAATATAATAAAATGTGAAAACTTGCCCTATCCCTCTAATTTAAAGTCAAAGTTTGAGTTTGAGTTTGAGTTTGAGTTTGTGATCTATAAATAGTATTCAAGGGATAATTACGTCATAATAGTTGTTATGTTATATAGTTGTGAACGCAAAACATTTGAAATACGTTCTCACAATCTATTTAGACTACAGCTATATATGTGTCAAAAAAGTGAAGGAGACCTTCTGGTTTTACTAAGCTTTTTGATATAATTTACTATATTATATAGACTATATTCACGTGGTCTATTATGCAATCTTTACTGCACGACTTCTGCAAGCATTCTAAGCTGAAGAGTATAATTTTGCATTGTTCTATAGAAAAAAAAACAGAAAAAACACATGATTTTTCTGGTGCTAGGAAAATTGGCGGACAGGTCGTTTAGCCGACAAGGTAAAAATGGGAAATTTAGACGACAGTTTTTATCATAATTGGTATTAAAAGTCTAATTGGTTTATAAATCAGTAGTTCGGTTGTGATAGATTCATATCAACTCCCACAGACCGTTGAGGCATGACCATGGCCCGCGAGGCATGGCCAGATGCGGTTAAATGCAGTCCAACCACGTAAAGCCCTCCGTTACACTAGTTGATGAAAAAACTAAGGTATACTAGTCCGCTTACAGAAAGTGTTTTAAATTGGCCAATCACAGCTTCAGAATAAGATTTATTGCTCATTTTACTTAAATTGTCGGTAAAAATGTTCATTTTTTAGTGTGTTGACATATTTTACCAGTAACTTTTGAAAAGATAGGTCAGTGCAACTCTTTAAAGGATTAAATTTCTCTGAAGAATATTCGGCTAATGAACATTAAATTTTGTGAAATAACTAATGTGGAGATACCTTTAAGTCATGGCCTCATTAAGTAACAGTTAACACAACTAATTTTGATTTTTGCTACCATAAAAACCGACAACACAGACAGTAGAAATCAGATTAGGAGCTTCGATACCATAGTCAAACTGACAAGTATACTTTTGCATTCATTTGGCCGATTTGGAAAATTTCCAGTGTTAAAACCCTGTAACCCATAGTGCATCAAGTTCAAAGTTTAAGGTATTCAAAATTTTTGGAAATTAGTGTTTCACTTTTCTATGTGGTATTGTTGTATTATAATACTAGTATTCTTGGCTTTGTGTACTTCGTTTTGATGTTATCTTTCCGAAAGGGTTTCTATGTTTTCAAACGTTTGTTTGTTATGGATCCTATGAAGAGTCGATTTGAGTTCTTTCAACTGAGTCAAAGACAAAAAACCACTGTCAAAAGGCAAATCCTGATTATAGAGGCAATTGAGCTAATAAGATTTCCAGATTTTTTAATGCAGTATTTTAATTTCCTCTGAGCTTAAAAAATGTGAGAAATAAGTAAAAATGTCTCTTGGAAAAAATCTCCAGGTGGAATTTTACTACTGCGTGTTTTGCTTATTGCCACTATTGTCAATAGAGACCATTGTAATTTAACATGGTTTTTATCCTCATGAAAATTTGTAGCCTCTATAACAATAAATGGTTGAATCATTATGTACATGAAAAAATTGTTTTCCACGGGTAATCATATAGCAAAACCTTAAATTTCAATGAAGCTTTATTGATCGGCAATTTACGCTACAAAAATGAATCAGCGGTCTCACAGGTAGTATGAAAATATTTTTTTTCATGGCGCTCAAAAAAAGGAAACCTCTAACAGAACTGCAAAATTAACAACGGTAAGAAAAGAAACGCTTTTTAATGTCAACTTTGCTTTTAATTTGAAAGACTTAATATAAAACAATGCCTAGCTGAAATGAAAAAAAGACTTAGATTGTGCAAAGCAAAAACTTATAAGAAATCCTTGTCAAACAAATATTTATGTACAAGCTGATTTTTCATTACTCCTTTAACAAATTTGTCTTTTTACGACCTCAATATTTTTGCCTTGAGAAAACTCATAGGAGAACGGAGAAGTATTCACTTCTTGCATCTATTAGAAACTTCGTTCTGATACGTTAAATGCTTACTATTCATGATACCATAGCTTTATGGATTAAAGAAGTTTTAAGTTCGCGTGAATGAATATTTAGGTTTTGAATTTTTATGAGTTACTTGAATAACATACTGAAATACTTCAAATTGACACATAGCTCTAAAAGCTACTGAAGAAATTCTGTGAAAATCAAATGTTCTAAGACAAACACAAGTTGTTGCACATGTATACGGAAAACAGTAGTGCATACTTACGTCTAGGGTTCAAATTGAGCCTTTGAGCAAAACATGTTTGTTATCTACTAACGTTAGCAGGGAACTTCTTATCGTTCCTTACAATAAACCACGTCAATACTATGCAAAATCAAAAGTATTATACAAATAATTTAATACTAAACGTACGACATAGAACCAGTTACTATATAAACTAGAAGCAATTGTAACCGTTGAAATCAAACAATAAGGCCAATAGTTGAGTTTAAATGTATTTGATTTGTCCATTGCTTTTTCCATTGCTTTATATAAGTAAACGTTATTTTGTTTAAATTCAACACAGTTGGGGGTCGAAATGTACTCCCAAATAAAGAATTGCAAGCCTATGTATTCACTCTCTATTTATCACAAGTTTTGCTGCAACACAGTAGAGTACATGTATATATACGCCTTCTTGATCAGAGACAAGAGAATACTTAAGCAAACTAATAAAAGTGCTTTTAGCCGAAAATATTATGCAACAATTTTGCAAAGAAGACTGAACTTCTGACAATATAGGTTTTTTTATTCATAAAAAGCAAGTGGTCAGGTTGAATTTTTTGTTTCAACCCGTGACTTGTCAGAGAGCCGAAGTGAAAAGAGCCGATTCAAGGGAACCGACATTTTATTTAAATTATAAGTTGATAATTTACGGTAAATTTTGCGACAAATTAATTTGGCTCTTAAATGAGACTACTACATTCGAGTATTGGAAAAAATAATATTTAGTATCTTCTAGTATAAGACACTGAAAGCAATTTTTAAAAAAAATAATTATCTTGAAGTCATCGCGGACCATGGCCATGCCTCAGCGGCTGTTGGGATTTGATATGAAACTATCATAACCGAACATGAGACCAATTAACCCACTCAGGTACTTTTTTAATAATCAATTAAAAATTTAGGGTAATTAAGGGCAACTTTTTGGTTTCGGCTCTACTTCAATCAAAACAAGTTGCGGCGTATTCTAACGTCAGCTCTTTATAACGTCGACTCTTGCGCGTATCCATTTCAACATTTCAGAACGATAATCTACGGTTTGGGGATCCTACCCTACAACAAATTTCTGACTTTCTAGTTCTTTAAACAGGTCGAAGCCTGTTTCCTGTTTCTCTGACGTGGATAATGTTCAACCACCATACTTTAGTTTAAAGGAGTGGTTTTTCAACTACTAAAATTTGGATAATAAGCATACACAAAGGATTTTAATAAAGCACAGCATTTCAAAATAACAGGTTATAAATGGAAAATACTGGACACCAACGTCTAGTTCATAAGCTTTAATCGACAAGAATTTTATAGTCATTTCATAGCCAGTTCTAGTTGTTATTGTCGCATGAACACCTCACATTTTCATCGAATCTCATTCTTTTTGGAAAATTTCCACTGTGAATTACACATCCTCCAACAACACGAGATTGGCTCCTCTTTCGTAGAGCATTGTTAGCCGATGGCTCAATGCTAAGTTTCTGGAAGTTTTCTTCAATTTTCGAGTTTTCTTCAAGAAGACTAGGGAATCGTTCTATGATGGAAGAAATCACAGTCTTTCTGTTATCATCGGTTGTGGATGATGTTGTATGATCAATTTTATCGTGAATAGTGGTTAGTTTTGTTTCAATTCTGCATGATTCGAGCTTTTTCCACATATTTTCCAAACCTTCTAAAGCAGCGAAATATTCTTCATGGCTCCTGAAGAGTGGCATACTTTCGAAATCATAACTGCGCAAGATCCTCTTTATGTCCATAGGAAGTGACCATATGTCAGAAGACAAAGGATAAGGTATATTCTGAGAAGTTACTCCAGTTTCTGAGGGGGTTGAGTTGTTGATAAAGTCTTCCTCTTCGGTTATATTAGGTAATGTAGTAACAAAGTCAATAAATTTTTTGGGTATGAGACAATGATCGAAGGTAGTCCAGCTTGAAATTGAGCTGCCCTTCCTTTGTTGTATAAAGGCAATATTGTTTTCATAACGAGTTTGATAGACAATTGTGCGCTGAAATGAGCCTTCGAATTGCGTTAGGATATGATACATTATAGGTTATAAACCGGCAGTTGAGTTTGGGCTTTGGCATACACTAACTGAATGAAATACAAGTCAAGAATGAAAACGCTAAAATATTACTTTGAGAAGCAATTCATTCAGTTAAAAGTAAATATAAGCCGTTCGCTGGGATGTTAGCACTCGTTCTATTAGCCTAATTAGCCAAATAGTTTCCAATGAAGACCTATAACTTTTCGAGGAGAACTTAGTTGTTAAATCAGTTAGACTAATTCTTATTCCTTTTCAGTTGTAAAAAGAATTGAAGTTTCTCCTAAGTACCTCAGACATTAACATTTCAAGGTTTTGATCTGATTGCTACGTATAAAGCTGAAGAATTGCACTGTGCGTATGAGAAGTTCAGTCTTCTCTGCAAAATTGTTGCATAATATTTTCGGCTAAAAGCACTTTTATAAGTATGCTTGAGTATTCTCTTGTCTCTGATCAAGAAGGCGTATATATACATGTACTCTACTGTGTTGCAGCAAAACTTGTGATAAATAGAGAGTGGGTACATAGGCTTGCAATTCTTTATTTGGGAGTACATTTCGACCCCCTACTGTGCTGAATTTAAATAAAATAACGATAACTTATATAAAGCAATGGAAAAAGCAATGGACAAATCAAATACATTTAAACTCAACTATTGGCCTTATTGTTTGATTTCAACGGTTACAATTGCTTCTAGTTTATATTGTAACTGGTTCTATGTCGTACGTTTAGTATTAAGTTATTTGTATAATACTTTTGATTTTGCATAGTATTGACGTGGTTTATTGTAAGGAACGATAAGAAGTTCCCTGCTAACGTTAGTAGATAACAAACATGTTTTGCTCAAAGGCTCAATTTGAACCATAGACGTAAGTATGCACTACTGTTTTCCGTATACATGTGCAACAACTTGTGTTTGTCTTAGAACATTTGATTTTCACAGAATTTTTTTAGTAGCTTTTAGAGTTATGTGTCAATTTGAAGTATTTCAGTATGTTATTCAAGTAACTCATAAAAATTTAAAAACCTAAGTATTCATTAACGCGAACTTAAAACTTCTTTAATCCATAAAGCTATGGTATCATGAATAGTAAGCTTTTAACGTATCAGAACGAAATTTCCAATAGATGCAAGAAGTAAATACTTCTCCGTTCTCCTATGAGTTTTCTCAAGGCAAACTATTGAGGTCGTAAAAAAACAAATTTGTTAAAAGAGTAATGAAAAATCAGCTTGTACATAAATTATTGTTTGACAAGGATATCTTATAAATTTTTGCTTTGCACAATCTAAGTCTTTTTTTATTTCAACTAGGCATTGTTTTATATTAAGTCTTTCAAATTAAAAGCAAAGTTGACATTAAAAAGCGTTTCTTTTCTTACCGTTGTTAATTTTGCAGTTCTGTTAGAGGTTTCCTTTTTTTTGAGCGCCATGAAAAAAAAATATTTTCATACTACCTGTGAGACCGCTGATTCATTTTCATAGCGTAAATTGCCGATCAATAAAGCTTTATTGAAAATTAAGATTTTGCTATATGATTACTCGTGAAAAACAACTTTTCATGTACATAATGATTCAACCATTTATTATTATAGAGGCTACAAACTTTCATGAGGATAAAAATCATGTTAAATTACAATGGTCTCTATTGACAATAGTGGCAATAAGCAAAACACGCAGTAGTAAAATTCCACCTGGAGATTTTTTCCAAGAGACACTTTTACTTTTTTCTCACATTTTTTAAGCTCAGAGGAAATTAAAATAATGCATTAAAAAATCTGGAAATCTTATTAGCTCAATTGCCTCTATAATCAGGATTTGCCTTTTGACAGTTGTTTTTTGTCTTTGACTCAGTTGAAAGAACTCAAATTGACTCTTCATAGGATCCATAACAACAAACATTTGAAAACATAGAAACCTTTTTGGAAAGATAACATCAAAACGAAGTACACAAAGCCAAGAATACTAGTATTATAATACAATATTATCACATAGAAAAGTGAAACACTAATTTCCAAAAATTTTGAATACCTTAAACTTTGAACTTGATGCACTATGGGTTACAGGGTTTTAACACTGGAAATTTTCCAAATCGGCCAAATGAATGTAGAAGTATACTTGTCAGTTTGACTATGGTATCGAAGCTCCCTAATCTGATTTCTACTGTCTGTGTTGTCGGTGTTTATGGTAGCAAAAATCAAAATTAGTTGTGTTAACTGTTACTTAATGTGGCCATGACTTAAAGGTATCTCCACATTAGTTATTTTACAATATTCAATGTTCATTAGCCGAATATTTTTCAGAGAAGTTTAATCATTTAAAGAGTTGCACTGACCTATCTTTTCAAAAATTACTGGTAAAATATGTCAACACACCAAAAAAATGAACATTTTTTACCGACAATTTAAGTAAAATGAGCAATAAATCATATTCTGAAGCTGTGATTGGCCAATTTAAAACACTATTCTGTAAGCGGACAAGTATACCTTAGTTTTTTCATCAACTAGTGTAACGGAGGGCTTTACGTGGTTGGACTGCATTTAACCGCATCTGGCCATGCCTGGCGGGCCATGGTCATGCCTCAACGGTCTGTGGGAGTTGATATGAATCTATCACAACCGAACTACTGATTTATAAACCAATTAGACTTTTATTACCAATTATGATAAAAACTGTCGTCTAAATTTCTCATTTTTTCCTTGTCGGCTAAACGACCTGTCCGCCAATTTTCCTAGCACCAGGAAAATCATGTGTTTTTTCTGTTTTTTTCTATAGAACAATGCAAAATTATACTCAGCTTAGAATGCTTGCAGAAGTCGTGCAGTAAAGATTGCATAATAGACCACGTGAATATAGTCTATATAATATAGTAAATTATATCAAAAAGCTTAGTAAAACCAGAAGGTCTCCTTCACTTTTTTGACACATATATAGCTGTAGTCTAAATAGATCGTGAGAACGTATTTCAAATGTTTTGCGTTCACAACTATATAACATAACAACTATTATGACGTAATTATCCCTTGAATACTATTTTTAGATCACAAACTCAAACTCAAACTCAAACTTTGACTTTAAATTAGAGGGATAGGCCAAGTTTTCACATTTTATTATATTTGGTAATTCAAAGTTAAGCGGTCACCGATTATTGTGTTTTTAATACTAAAAGTAGTCTTTCTTCAAAGTCAATTATCCTTGAATAGTGTTTTTAGATCAAAAATTCAAACACAAACTCAAGACTTCCATTTTTCTGTAGAGCAATCGACCAAAATCACCATTTTAATAAACTTGCTTATCAAAATCCATGCCGCCTCTGAGTTTTGAATACTAAAAAAGAAGCCTTTTTCTTAAAAGTCAATTATACTTGAATACTGTTTAGATCACAAACTCGAAATCGAACACAATGGTTCAACTTTTAGGTAAAGTGATCGACCATGTTTCACATTTTTATTCTACTTGCTTATCCAAAGCCATACTGTCTCCGGTTGTGTTTTGAACACTAATAAAGAAGAATCTGGTTTCAAATTCCGCGAGAAGTACTTCTCTGGAACCATTTGGTGCCCATTGAGTGTACACAGACGCTGAAAACAAACAAATTTTGTTCAGCTAAACACGTAAATTTAATGTTTTTGTTTGAGCTCTCAAATGCGACAAGACTGTGCAAGAATGCAACAAGACTGCGCAACGAGTTTCAGCAAGAATGTTTCATGAGGTTGATTCGTTTTTAATTTTCTTCAGATCAACAATGACCAAATGAAATTTAACAAATTAGGAAGAAGTTAATATAACAAAAATTGCAAGATCATGTAGCGCTAAACTTTTGATGCATAGCAAGTTCACAATCACAGTCTCAGCTTTGAACACATCCTGAGCCGAAGCTAAGGTTAATATGAAACTCAACAAACGCATTGTCCTTCTGGCAAGCTATCCCAGCAGTTTTCTGTCTATACAAGTTTTTGAAACGTAGGAATTTGGAAAATATGTGTAATTCCTGACAACTGAAACAACAGGTGGCTCTGAATAAACATACGAAAACCACTATATAGTGTAAAACATGTTTTTTTGATAATGTAGGTACGTTGTAAAGTGCTTGTTTCCATTAAGGTACACACTATAGAATTCTTGAAGCAAGCAATTTTTGAATAAAGTATAAAAAAAGTTGCACTTCAAAAAAAGAACATATCAAAAAAACTCCTAACAATTAGACTGGTTCGCTAAACAATAAAACCCTACAATGATTTAATTAATTAAGTACCACTTGATATACCATACCATGGATTTCTTAATTGTTAATTAAGAAATTAACATTGAGTTGAAATTACTGAGTTAACGCATACAACATAGCTTCAGCGTTTTTTATATCTTCGAAAAAACTTCAAACACTTAATGAATTGTTGAAAATATTAGCGGCTAAATTCTATCGGTCTGTGTCAGTCAGGACACATTACCTTGAGATAGAGAAAAGCTTCTGTTGTTTATGCTCAGCGAGTCTCCCCTAGAGATAAGAATTGTTTTCATTTTTTAGAGAAACAGAAACAGCTTTTTGTAGATAGTTAGTAAACAAATGGTAACATTTGAAGGTATTAAATGGAATTAGTAGTAGGTACTAGTGTAACTTAGAACCAATAAGTAGTTGTAGTAGATATTAATAGTATCTAGTAGTAGTTGTAGGTAGTACTTGTAGGTAGCAGTAGTAGTAGTAGGTACTAATTGTAGATAGTAGTTGTAGATAGTAGTAGTAGGCAGTAGCAGTAGTAGGTAGCAGTAGTGTTGTGTTCAATTCCGAAATGTTCGCTAGGCTTCATAACCCAATATGTTATACAGACTCTGTCGCTTTAAATTTCAAATTTCTTTGGATGTAACTCTTTCCGATGCTCTATCAAATATCGTTACGGTGATGTTATTTTAAAACGTCGACAGAACAATAAGTAATCCAAAATTTTAACACAGGGTTACTGAATGCACCGAAAATTTGATTCAAGAAAGAACAATAATGAACTCATTCGATTTTTATTGGCTTGAGGTGCTCTGATATTTTACTTCCAGTGTTTAATAGTTGAGTATATGTATATTCAGTATGCTGGAACCATTTACTGAAGAAGCGATTCGCTTATGTTTAAGATTTCAGTCAAAGCACGCATTATCCGTTAGTGTTATTCCCAATACGCAAACAAGACTTATTCGCTACTGAAGCTGGTTCTAGCAACCCCCCCCCCTTGATACAAATCTTGTGTTCTTTCTTGCTTCATTGATCAAGTGGCTAATTAACTTTTGAAAATTTAGCTATTTTTACAGTTCCAGTGGAAACTACTCTTCTTGTACATCATTACACTTTTTGTTTGATTCAAGCTCTTGACGAATTCCTATCATTCTACTTTATTTAACTAACACGTTCAGCTGCTCCTGCATATCATAGTTTTTCCACCAAATTTTTCGGTTTTTTACAGAATTTAATCTTTTTACTTAGCTCAATTTATTGTTTATCTCTCAACAATTTATCTCAAATAATTTTTTCCTGTAAATAATCTTGCTCAATCCTAGAAGGGTAGCTGAATGTGTATAGAGAAATATGTTTTCAAAAAAGCATGCCCAGAACATCAAAAAGTTGTTTTTGTCTTCTGTGTTGCAACATTTTATCATTTTCTTGCCAAGGAGTAAATGACAAAGAGCATGAATTTGTTTTTTTTAAGAAAAATCTTAATAGTTTTTTATTATGGTAGCTAGATAGGAGAAGAAATTTCAGTTTTCAACAAAGCATGCTCAGAACATCAAAAACTTGTTGTCGTCTTCGTTTGTGACATTTTGTTTGCCAATGCTTAATGGGACAGAGTTTAGCTACGCTGAAGGTCAAAATCCGTGTGCAAGATATAATATTATTGGATCGTGGAGACAAATAACAACATTCTTCAAGGCAATTAAATTGCCCTCCAGGAACTTATCTCCCCCCTCTCTCTATCTCTCTCCCTCTCTCTATCTCTCTCTCTCTCATCGGATTGCAAACATATAAATACATAAATTCATAAACACATTCAGACATATATACATACATTTCACTGTATAGATATAGAAAAACATACACACATAAAACCAAGAACGTCTTGACATATACACACATTTACAATTTCTACCCAAAGACATACACTTCAGCTTATACTCATAGAAACATATTACTAAACTTAAGCACAGTTATATTTACATATAAACAGATAAACACTTTCATATATACTTTCATTGTACACATGAATACGCATAATTATATAAATAAAACTCTCATTCTTTCGTTTCTTTCAATTGTTCATTCCTACATAAACATTACAATTTTGAACACATGTAAGCAAATATACGTACTTGTTTTGATAGAAATATACATAGTTACACATGTATATAAAAAAAATAAAGCCAAGCTTTCCACATCACACTGAACATTTGCAAAAGTATTGTCAACAAAAACTGCTTCTGACTGCTCTTTGACTTCTGTCAGACTACTTCAAAAACTGAGTTTTTCATGTCCTATTTGGTTCAACAAAATGAAGTCCACAAAAATCATTTTTGAAAGCTCCTTCATTGCGAAAAATCCATTTCATGTCATTTTAGAGCTTCAAAAATTTTTGAATTTTTTTTCAGAAAAATAACGAAATTTTTGTATGTTTCGACCCCCCATACTTCATAAGTGAATAAAGTGAAGTCAACAAAAAATCACTTTTGAGTGCTCTTTTATAGCGCAAAATCCATTTCGGACCATTTCAGGACTTTGAAAAATTTTGAAAATTTTTTTCAAAAAATTCGAAATTTTGATATGTTTCGACCACTATACTACTTAGGTGAAAATAGTGAAGTCAACAAAAAATCACTTTTGAGTGCTCTTTCATAACGCAAAATCCATTTCAGACCATTTTAGGACTCCAAAAAATTTTTAAAATTTTTTTCAAAAAATTCGAAATTTTTATATGTTTCGACCCCTGTACTACTTAGGTGAAAAAAGTGAAGTCAACAAAAAATCACTTTTGAGTGCTCTTTCATAGCGCAAAATCCATTTCAGACCATTTTAGGACTTTGAAAAACTTTGAAAAATTTTCGAAAAAATTTTTGAATTTTTTTGAAAAATTTTAGGCTTCTGGTGTCTTATTTTAGGTTTTTTATGTTTTCACCAAAAAGATTTAGTGAGAGTTCAAAACTTAGGTAACACCTAATTCTATATACAGCGTACATTTCAACAGCGGATATCTGCCATGTTACTGGAGGGCGGGGGGTCCGGACACCCCCCCTACAAGAACTCTCACCACCGAAAAACTGATTTTCTCTTAGTGAAAGCAAGTTTTTTGGTTAAGTTTCGCCAGCCAACTTAACCCAAGAACTTCTCTCAGGCTGGCGAAACTTAACCAAAAAACTTGCTTTTACTAAGAGAAAATCAGTTTTTCGGTGGTGAGAGTTCTTGTAGGGGGGGGGTCCGGACCCCCCCTCCAGTAACATGGCAGATATGGATACTACTCATGATGTATGTTGAGTTCAGTTGTTGTGAAAAGACGTGTCATATAAACGTTGCATATTTATTCTAAGTAACTTTTTGAAAATGCATTTTTTGCGCATAATTTTGCACAGTTAGTTTGTCAATTCATCAGAAACACTGATTAATTTTTCTGAAATTAATTTCTAATTTAGATACCGACAAGGAATTAGTTTTAACAAACAATTTTTTCATGGAACCTGTCAGAGAAGACGCTTGACATCTAATACTAACAAGAAAGCTTGGTAATGTACGTACGCACATCATTTTTCGGCCCAACTCATCCACATTTTTGTCTTAATTGGCTACCAAATGATGAAGAGATAGAAAACTTTCAAAAGCATACAGATCGTTCAATAAACAACAAATGAAATACGATAGTGCCACGCTAAAGGGCCGATGAAAATAGTTGATAATAGGACTACTAGAAAGGACAATAAAAAAATCAGACAACAAACATTATTTACGACCAAAACTCGATGTCTATAATAAAAAAAGCCATGACAAAAACAAACTCGCATCAGATAAAACCAATACAAAACAATTTAGACTATATTTCATTAAGAGAGATATGGGAGTTAATATGGGAGATATGGGAGAAAATAGGTGCAAAGTTTAATAATAATTTTTCATTTTTGAAAACAATTAATTTCAGAGTTATTAATATCCTAAGATATCAACTGAAATCACTAAAATGTTCATTTATATCTACATGGGAAGCAATTGAAACATGTCATCTTCCAATGTTTAATTGCACAAAATTTCAAAGCCAATGGCTTCAACGATTGTTGTTATAAATTATAAAGAAACCAAAAATCAGTTGAACTGTACAAATATATAAATACATAACTTTTTACAAAATCTCGTAGTAACAGTAGTAACAAAGCCGAGAAACAAATGTTTGCAGCCAAGACTGTAGCAAAGATTAAATTAAGCGGGTTAACCAAATCGACCGAAGAACTATTTAAAAAAGAGGAAGCTCAAAAATCCTAATATATATTTGAAAAACAACGTCTTGAAGAAGCAATTAATATCTATCGTTATCGGGTATATGGCGTTCAACAACGAAAAAAGACAAACATAAGCAAAATAAAAAAACCCACAAAGTTTCGGAAGATAACTGTGTCCTAGCCCAAGAAGCATAAACTATCCAACAAAAACAACTAACATATCCCGATACTCCTTTTTCCAACGTTGTGCATTTTTCCTACAATTTTTTCATTTAATTGGACATTTCAAAAACTTGATAATTCGGCAAGGAAACAAAATGAACTCAAAGAATATGCAATTATGGCCAAAAATAAAAGAAAATTTGAAAACTCGTAGTATCTAAATAAAGAAATCATTATTTGAATACAAAAACTGTTCCCAACATTAATTTATAACTCACAGGAGGTCAGTTTCTGTCTGTTTTAACTGGGACTGCGGGCGAAATTAAGTGAAATAATATAAAATAAAGGAAAAGATCAAAAATTCACAGAGTGATTTTGCAAAAAAATATCTTCAAAGTCATAGCAGATATTAGATAACAACTGAAAAAAGTATCTAGATTCTTTTATACCTTCTAAAAACTAACTGGATCGATCTTTGATTGGGGACACTGAATCACAAGAAATGAAAGCAAGAAGTCCAAAAATTTTTACCGAAACAATTGGACAGCGCATTAAAAACCATGACCTGAAACCATAATATAATATCGATGGGTCTCGGTCATTATAAATAGTATCTCTCAGTAATTGTACCCTGATTTGAAATTCTTCTCCGTAATTTACATAAAAAACATTTACATAGCGCAAACATTTTGAAAGAACAGTCGCGCTCTATTAAACTCTAAACAAAATTATCATAAGGATCCATGGTGAGAAAAAGATCAGCCCATTTTGGGCTGTGCGTCTAACAAACACGCAACTGTTGAATTGGTTGAAAAATTGATCAACTCTATACAAAATTTTTCAGTTTGCTAAAAACAAAGATTGCTTTAGTATGATTATCGAGTCTTATTGTTGCAAAAAAATTGGCAAAATTTTGATTCCAGAGTAAAGTTAGATCTTCTTTGACTTTGAGAATATTATGGCCGCAGTTTTAAGTTGTCTACTTCCAGCAAATTTAAACCAAGTTGGCTAAAAAAAAGTTTTTTTCAACGAAAAAGGTCTGAAATTTAGAATAAATTATAGCCAAAAAACTTGGATTGAACAATTCAGCAAGCCCTTTTCTATCCTTAGAGATAAAATCAATAACAATACAATACAGTTTTAGCATATTTTAGCAAAAATTTTGTCATAATTCAAAAAAAATTGGACAAAAATGTGAATAAAAACAGCTGAATTCCGTCTAATATTCGCAAAAATTTGAACCTCGATAACTCCCTATAAAGAAAAAGTGAAAATTGAAAAAAAAATAAATCCATATTCTACGCTGGATGGGCTTTCTAATGATACCACTCACCACTCTGCGATTATTATATCGATCGGCCAAAATTGTCTGAACAAAAAAACCCAATTGAGTATATAGTTCCTCCCCCCTAAAGAGGGGTCGGAACAATAACTTTGTGTGGTCGCCTCATCCAGTAAAACATGTTTTTTTCAATGTAGAAGTGCGACTAAAATGTGACCTATCCCTTCCCTAAACCCCAAACAATACCATTATAAATGAGGTAAGTGCAACAATACATCATTTTGGATATGTGATCTTGTCAATGCGCATAATTGATAAAACAGTAGATTTATTGTTGTAAAACGCCAGAATTGTTCCATTAAATATTAAAAATTCAATTTCAAACAGCACTTGTTAGTGAAATTTTAATCATGTTGGGTGTTTTTTGGTTTTTTTTCAAAGATGTGATGCCATAATGTTGCTACTATATTTTTCACCAAATTATGTTGACGTCTTAGAACAAACAACCAATCCATGTTCACAAAAGGAATTGGAATTGTGCAAGTTTAGTTTTATTGCTTAACCTACGAAATATAGTTGCTGAATAAATGCTGATATATGAAAATCAATGAAAATCCTAAATTTGAAAATCAGTTGAAAAGCCTGAAAATCAGATGAAAATCCAATATCTTCCCCGCAAGTGTTCTCTTGAAAACCATCAGAATTATTTATTACAAAACTCTTTGCAAAGGTTTTCCTGAAAGGTGAAATTTTGAGGGGCATGTAACAGCAGACAGTAGTTATTAAACATGTAGCACGAACCAAACCCTCCTAACCCCTCCCCTCTCACTTTCGCCTCCGCAACTTCCCCCACGACTTCAAATACCTTCTTTTTTTTCGTAACTGCTATAATTTCATTGTGGACTCCTTTAATCAGTTATAGTTGTGATCTCGATTTGTCATCAAAAAAATCTACGACACGGTAATGCTGATTTGATTAAATGGGGGCGCAACAAAACAATTCTAAGAGTGTTTAGAAGTTCTTAAAAAAGGAAAACAACATATCTGACATGAAATTTGAGGTATGCAACTAATGCTAGTAGGTAATCATATTCATTGGGGTACCTCATTGTGGCATATCAATTTTGCATCTTGTTCATTTCCCTATCCTATATGACCTGTCAAAATTGGGGGTGAGATTAGATACACGATAGCCCTAGTGCTATTTTTACTCCCAGACAAATTACATACGCAATAGTTGTGTAACCTTAATCTGTGTCTTTTGTGTTCGTTACGCAAGCCTGTCCCTTCATCTATCCATCTATCTATACAGTCGCATTTCAAACTGCAAGCGGTTTCCGCGTGTAATTAGATGTCAATTGATTATCGCTCCCTTTCTATAGCTTCAAAAACCACGTCAAATTCAAGATTTTGACACGCCCAAAAGTTCAAATTTAACAGATCTTCGACATCGAAAAATTTCATTTTTTATACCAAAAAAGAATAAGACTCAATTTAATAACTTCATCCTCAGAGTCTTGAGTATACCCCCCTCTAATCGTTGATCAATTTCCTACAACTTCCCTGTGCAGTTTTGAGAAAAACTGGGTTTAATTAGCGTAACAATTGCATCACGCGGCTGGAAATTTCCGCTGATGGCCGCGAATCAATCAACTTTTCCATATCACATATACCCGATGATAATTTAGGCATTGTTCACACGTTCTTCTGAACGACAAAGAATGAAGATGAGTTTTCACAGGACATGTTGGAACTAAATTTCATTGTGCTGTGCTAATCTGAAAAAATCTGAACAAATAGTGGAAACATATTTCCATTACAAAAGAATAAGCCTACTACTACTAAGCTTTCTACTTATAATGCGTACTTAGCTGCCTTTTTGTGTTAAATGTAGGGAATTGTTCATTTTAAGAGCATTATTGAAGAGTACATGACAAATTGACACCATTTTTGTGGAAACAATTCTTAATAACTTGAGGGAACGTGTCTTAGATTCAATTTGGAGTTGGATCTTGTTTAATTTACTTTTTAACCAACTAATAAAAAAACAGGGGGTGGATTTGGGGGAAAATCTGGAAATTGCCAAATCTGTCAATTTATTCCAGAATCGCCAAATTTAATTTTTTCCTCCTACCCCTCCCCATGGAATTGATGGCGGTCAGGATTAAAAGTTTTCCACTGAAATTAAAAGTTTTACCCAAATTTTATGATATCTAGATCAAAAAGGCAGGATTTACGATTTAACATAAATATATTTTAATATGGTTAACTTGAGTAAAAGACAACTTGTTTATTAATCTAGTTTTTTTATTCATTAACAGTTCTTGGAGCAATAAATCGATCAATAAATGGGGCGTAGCACCATAAAAACACCTCATTGAAAACTTGAAGCAGGATTACTGGGGTTAAATTCGGGGGAAAAATGAAGCCAAAGGCTGGCAGTAGCAGGAAAATCGATGTTGGCGTGTGACAATTTGATAACTATGCTTTGTGAGCTTTTTTCATATTCAGAATTTGGGAGGATAAATTAGATTTACAGGTCAAATAGTGGGTGACTTCTATATATACACCATAACCATTAAAGCTAAAATGGGGCTTCTGTAATAGCAACATCAAGTCAAATAATTACAACAAAAAAGGGTGATCAAACAAAATATGTTGAATTCTGCATGCACATACATTCCTGCATCAAGTCCCAAGAAACTTGTCTTCAATCAAAGGAGTAAGTGCATCGTTAGAGCATCTCTAGACTGTTGCAAGACAAAATACCGAATGCCAATATACCCTATTTATTCCATTCAAAAATCCGATTTAAAACTAGAAATTGGTATTGCAACCATAATTTCCCATAGTTACGCAGATAATTGATTCACATATCCGGCTGTGAGCGTTTCACATCAACTCTCAAGTTTTTGATCACGTTTTTGAGATTCTGTTGTTTGATGGCTTTCAAGAACTTTCGAAGTGAACCAAAAGCTATAGCATTGCAAAATGCCAATGCTTAACATTTTTTGCTAATATCTAGAAGTAAGAGCTTGCTAGATCTATTACTGATTTCCTATTTTATGTATCAGTAAGATGGGTCAGAACGTAAGCCTTTCTCGTTTTGCACAAATATAGTTTTATCTGATCTGTGGCAAAATAGGAAATGATTCAGGACGGCATTTTCGCAAGAGATGGAATTGGGGCGTCTGAAATTCGTCTGAGACATTTTGATCAGTTTGACATGACTAAAAAAACTTTGTTTTCAACGAAGTACTAGAGTTTAAAAATGCATAAATTACGATATTTGAATTTTGAAGTAAATTAAAATATCTTTTAATTTAGATTTTGGAAATTTTACTGGTCATGTACTAGACTTTATCATATTAAGACGCATTCATTGGGTTTTCTGTTTGATTCTTCGGATACTCAAGCGTTGTGTAAATATTATTCTTCGCACTGAAAACATTTACTTGTAATCTTTTTGTATAAAAATTAGTTATATCTGAGCTGTGGCAAAATTGGAAATCATTCAGGACGGCATTTTTGCAATAGATGGAATTGGCGCGTCTGAAGTCGTCTGAGACATTGCGATCAGTTTGAATTTAAAAAATCGTTTTTTTTCCAACGAACTGTTAGAGTTTAAAAATTCATTAATAACGAAATTTGATTTTAGAAGTATTTTAAATTATCTTCTAATTTAGAATTTGGAAATTTTACTGGTCGTCTATTGGTCTTTTTCATATCAAAACAAACTCTGTCTTTTTTGTCTGATTCATCTGGTACTCAAGCGTTGCGTTAATATTATTTTTCTCACTGAAAACATTTTCTTGTAAACTTTTTTGTACAAAAGTAGTTATATCTGAGCTGTGGCAAAATTGAAAAATTATGCAGGACGGCATTTTTGCAAATGATGGAATTGGGGCGTCTGAAGTTCGTCTGAGATAATTTGATCAGTTTGAAATGAAAAAATTTTTGTTATCAACGAAGTACTAGAGTTTAAAAATGCATAAATAACAATATTTGAATTTTGAAGTAAATTGAATTATCGTTTAATTTAGATTTTGGAAATTTTTCTGGTCATTTACAAGTCTTTATCATATCAAAACGCATTTTCTGGCTTTTCTGTCTGAC
Organism: Convolutriloba macropyga; assembly: GCF_964194025.1. Classification (NCBI taxonomy): domain Eukaryota; kingdom Metazoa; phylum Xenacoelomorpha; order Acoela; family Convolutidae; genus Convolutriloba; species Convolutriloba macropyga. The sequence continues at coordinate 30,521,693 of NC_134472.1, forward strand.
TCTTTGGGTACTCAAGTGTTACGTTTATTTCATTCTATTCACTGTAAACATTTACCTCCAATCTTTGAGAAATGATTTAACCAAGTTTTAAAAGGAGATCTTAATTGATTGAAACGAAAATTACTTTTGTGGTAGACTATGTCCAATACACCACTCGAGTTTGTACGTCAGTAAATGATAATTTGGTTGTTGCCACATCGTGTCTCAGACTGCTCAATTGTCCTAGAATAATTAACAATTTTACTAATTTTCAAAATTTGAACTGTTTATCAATTTGGACTATCAATTGATCCGATAAAAAAATAATTTTTTTAGAGCCAACTGTTTTGATGGAGCTTTCTAACCATTATGATTCAGCTATTATTCTACCATGTGGACAAACTGACGGAAATACAATAGCGAATAGTTTTAGGGACAGCATTTTTACTAACACTTGATTAGTCGGTTTGGCGTTTGAAAATAGACAATTTTTGATCTTTAATTGTCCTGTAACTGCAATCAACGCCATGGGTGCCTGAGGCAAAACAGAATGTCTAAATCCAGATGAATTTATCTGAATATTCACAAATTTCTAAGTACAATATTAATATTAACTTAAAAAGTTATACCTAACAAAGAAGTAACTCAACAAAGTTTCAAGCTATGAATGGAGAAATGTAAAAAATATATTCTTATTTAGGATTCTTAGCCCCTAATTTAATTTTGAAGTACTTAGAATCTCCGGATTGACAGTTAGTTTAGATGTACCCATACCAAGTGCCAGGATATCAGTCTCATGAGTGGTCTCTTTAAGAAATGGAATAACAAATTAGAAAATTTGCCAATAATTTTTTTCTGCTTTTAAAGTTTTGCTTATATTTTTTTCTGGCGTCTCATGCTGGTCTGTGCTGCTGGCCTGGGCGTCAACACGAGTCTCTACAGAAAAGAATTCACAGATTAAATTTGATTAATTTTAAAAAGTTTGATTAGTTGTAGATTATAACATATGATCTTTTCGAATGGGAAGTGAAATTGATACTTAAAACCAGCTTTGAAGAAAAAAAATATATTCCTGTTACTTTTTTATCGTTCAAAAATTATTTGCTCAATTTGATGTATTTTAATTGAGTATCAACTTCTAAGCCGTTTCAACTTGCGTAAATATTAACGGAAATTCATCTTGGTTTTACTTCTTTCGATTGAAACTGTTCTGGGTTAATGAAACAATTGCCAGTTTTACGGATTAAAAAAGTTGTAAATCGTTAAAATTAAAAAATGTAGATTTAGAAAGAAATTGTTCCAGTTTTATCATAACACCTCTGTTAGCTCTCATAAACAATTAATTTTCTTTCTTATACGTTTTTTCTGACAAGCTATCACAACCTTGGAGCAAAAATGAATTGGTTGTCCTTCGGCCTCAAAATTATACCTTCTGTACCTTTGGATGAAAATTGAAGCCGCTGTTGTCTGATGAAGGAACTCAAAGATTTGTATGCAAGCGCACATTTGCGAATACCGAGCATCTGAACTGCAGATATTTTTCTCAATTTATTTCATTAATACCTGTATCTCTACAATATCGAAGCTGAATCATAGTTTTCTTCCAAATCTCATCAATTATTTTGGTTTCCAGCGCTCTTTTTTTGTCTATAACCTCTCTGAATTATATATTTTGCAATTGCCTCGGTCTGAAACTTCGTCTAAGCAATTTTTCAGCGAAAAGAACAAGCCAAGAAACTTATTCGGTTCGAAATCTGATTATACAAGTTTTTATGGTACCCTCGTCCATAAACTTCGAGCTCAGCCGTAACGCAAGAACAGACCATGACTGTTGCCTAAATGACTCCATATATAATTTTTCCTAGTTAATATAATTGACGAAGTCGGAATTTTTTACATGATTATTTTTTACCTTTAGAACAGAGAAAAGGAATTTTAGGTTCCACTAGTTTGTCGCAGCCCTATACTGCTAGCATAAAAAAAGTTTATTGTTTTACATTTTAAAAAGTTTCGGGATCTCGTTACTCTGGTGACCTGCGTTATTGATCCGATCAACTGAAGATTATTTACAAATTACAATTAATGGAATTTCCTGGCACAATTCTGACTGCATTGAAATGCGGTTAAAATTATATTGAGTGCGATGTTGTTTGAGAAAGCATGACTGAAAGAATTTTTGAAGCGGAGTGACTAATTAGGTTGTCAAACATTTGAGCTGTACTTATGTCCTACTTTTATTTGTAGTACTGAGTGTACCAATTTTCAGCTGATAATCTTGGGATAATTCCTGGTACATTATAATGACATTATGGCGAGAAAAAACATTATACTCCACGTGTAGAGTCTATATGCACCCAAGAATAAAAGCTGAATGCAAATATTTAAAGTTCATTTGATTCCGCGATTGCAATTTTTATTTTTCTATTTCTATTTTATTAATTCTGGGCAAAGTCTATTTTTCACCACATTTGTCTCATTTCATAATGCTCAGCTGTCAATTGACAAAAATAAAAACAACACATTGATGCTCGGCCGGTAACTTCGTCTTCCGTTCTCTGAAAAATTGTCTCCAATGCTTCCAGCTATAAGTGCCTACAATGAAATAATAAAAAATTTTTTAGTTTGCTCTCGAATATTCCAGCTCAACTATGAACAAGTATAAAATACAAAAGTTCGAAAGATCTTTCTTCTTTAAAGGACCAATCGTTGCAGCAATGGTAGTACTACGTAAAATCGATAGTAACTAGATCGGCAAGACAACCTTATGCTCCCAAACACAAAACAATCTAAAAAGTTTGCAGAAATCGCAATATAACTTTAGTGTTATTAATGTCAAAAATTAAAAATACTGGAACCATCAACTCCCAGACAAAACTTAACAAAGACCATTGAACAAAACATATTTTTTGTGAACTAATTGAAATTCAATTGAAGCCATTGTTGATGATTTTTCACTCAACAACGCTTTTTACTCATGTGAATAATCACACACTTATGTGAATAACCAAACTGTATGAAACTCATAGATGATTTTTCTTAATTTTTTGGAATTTTGAATAAAACAACAAATTTTAACAATGAGTATATTATAAATTGCAAACAAAGCACTCTGAAAAAATTATGTATAGAATCTACCCATTTTTTTGACAAATATTTGTAAAAAAAACCAAATTAGAAAATCTTAGCATACCAGGTTTATTTCAGATTTAGAAGGGAACTAATTCAATTGCTCAAGAAGCAAAATTTTTAAACACATCCTCTTTTAAAAGTAGATGTTTTCTGAAGCTACTGTGAATTTGAGAGTTTATTATAACAAGGAGGCTCGGTAATGTGTGTTCGCACATTAAGTTCCGACCCCGCTCATCTACATTTTTCACCTATTTGTCTACCAAATGAGGAAGAGATGAAAAAAAATTAACATATCAACATATCGTTCAACAAACTACTAAAAGAAAAAAAAACAATCTACTCTAGAGGGCCTTTGAGACCTATGGCTACCATTATATGACTACCAGAAAAGACGGCAAAAAAATCAAATAATTACAAATATTAATTATGACCAAAACTCCTTGTCCATTTTTTGAAAACCACTAATAACCAAACCAAAAGGAAATCACATATAAATTAAATTAAGAAGATTAACCGGTATTTTTTCGAACAAAGTATGGGATTTTTCCTCAATGTGACTAGAAATGAGCAAATGCGTCAAAAGTTTTTTAAAACATTGCTTTTTAAAAAAAGTATTAAATTCGAAATGATTAGAAACATTACGCATCAGATGAAATCATTGAAAAATTCTTTTATACCTCAATAGAGAGCGACTTAGGCCTTTCATTATCCAGGATATGTCATACGACTACAAAAAGAACGACAAATGCAGGCAAAATTAGCACAAAAAATTATGCACGAAAACGATGTCCCCCCAATCAATTAATTATTAAGTTGTTCACTAAAAACAATAAAAATCTTCGTTTGCATTCTTTGGAGGTTACGACATTTGTAAGTCATATGACGCCCATCATTGTGATACAGTGAAAGAAAACAAAAACCTACAAAAAAAGGACAAATTTGCAAAAATTACGAAAAATGGTTTTATGAAAACTGGTTGTTCCAAGAAGAAAGATCATTTGAGGAAAACAAAACCGTTATTAAGAGCAAATTGTATTTTAATAGATGAATGATGTGATTTGTATATAGAGATGCTTAGCTACAATTTAACAGAAGTAAAATTGTCAGATCTCAAAAATCTATCTCTTAAATTAAAAACAATTTTTTTGAAAATTCATAGCCAACAAAAGGTTTCGTTTAAAAGAGTAGAAAGTTCGTCCTGCAACTACTCGGAAAACATAAAGCGACAGTTAATAATGAGACTAAATCATAAGACTATAAAAAACATTAAATACAATCTCAAAAGATAGTATCCGCCAGAAAACAACATCTTCATTTGCGTCTCCTCTGATCATCATAACATCTTTTTGTAAATAGACTACCACAAAATGGCAACAAAAAGAACAGCAAAAACTGAAAAGAATCTAAACTTCACAAAATTCTTCTGCAACAAATTGTTTAAGCCCTGAAGACATCATTTAAAAAAATTGAACAAAAGAAAAATTATTGTTTGTTTCAACAAAACATTAAAAGAGCTCTAAATAATGAGGTTAATTTACGAAAATGATACAAGATTGTAAATTACAAAAAAAACGCAAACCAGAACAAAAAGTGATATGTTGAAGAATACTATTACTCTTTTTTTTTTACCAAATTTAATTCCAAATTCGAAACAGGCAATAGTTATTTACCAATATAGGTTATTTAAGTTTAATAATTTATCTATAGTTGGCCACTGAGACCTTTAATTACACAATATTTGGCATGTGACAACAAGAATTAACAACAAATAAAGGGCAAAAATAAAAAAAACTACCAATTTCTGCATGAGAACGGTGTCTCAGCCCTTCAAACCATGTGTTAAAAAACAAAAAAATATGTTCAGTTTCAAATGTTGTAAAGCTTTTTTCAGTTAGATTGTTAAATAATGTGACAATTTACAAAAGAAACAAAAACAACAGCAAAAATGGGCAATTATGCACAAAAATCAGAAAATTTTGTATAAAAAACTCGTAGTACCAAAAGCAAGAAAACCTTTTGTTAAAAAAAGTGGCCATAAATTTAGCTTCTATTCTATAAGGAGAAAAGGTTGAACTTTACTTATTGGGAATAAGCAAAATGTTGACTAAAATAATATGAAAAATTGACAAATTCAAAAAATCACAGAAATTTCCTTAAAACAAATACATTCAATAACATAAGAGACATTAGGTAACAACCGAATGAATAAGAAAGGTTCACTTGCACCTTTCGAGGAAGAAATTTAGATCATTGTGTGGTCAAACTTGAAAATCAGACTGCCAAAAGAATAACAATTGAAGGCAAAAGACAAGAATTCAGTTAAATTTTACTAAAACTCTTCCTCAAAGCCATAAAAACCTCTTGATTCTCTGAAAACAAACTGTATATACATTTGGCCTCAAATTTACGTAAATTAAGGCTTTCATTAACGGAGCCGGGAATATAAAAAAATATTGTCAGTAATTACCCATTAAAAGAACAAAAGCAAAAAATTTTGAAAAAGGCAGCATCAAAATAAAAACCAAAAAGTCTCTGATTCTAAGAGTCCATGATATTCTCGAACCGCTCCCTGATTTTGTCGCTCGACCAGCAGACCAACCAGGTGTTACAAGAATTTGAGAATTTGACCTATTGTTGAGTGGAATTCTTCAAATATTGACAAAAAATGCATTTTGTATAATTGTCGAGTTAAATCCGCAAAAAACTGCAAAGATTTAGTTCCAGAACACTTTCATACCGCGCCTAATTGAAACTAGCGCTCTTTTTGAGATTTTAGAGTCTGTTTTAAGGTTTCTAGGTATCTAAGTCTGGCAAATTTTAACAAAGTGGACTAAAAAAGCATAATTTGTGCCATTTTTGATGAAAGAAGTTTAATTTTTGAAAAATTTATGAAAAATTTCAGCCAAAAAAAACTTCAGGCAAACAATTCAGCAACGCTCTTCTATCTCTAAAGATAACAACAACACTCTGCCGTTAAAATTTTTACCTGATTTTGAATTGTATTTACCAAATTGTGCCTAATTTTAGCAAAAAATTACTGAAAATGTGAATAAAAACAGTCGAATGTTCACAAACTTTAAACCTTGATAACTCCCTGTAAAACACAAAAATCAAAAAAATCTTTTTAATGCCGTATTTACGCTGGGCGGGCTTTTTAATGATATCACTCACAACTCTCTACGATGAATATATCGATCGGCCAAAATTGACTGAACAAAAAAAAAACCAGTTGAGTATATAGTTCCTCCCTCACCACTAAAGTGGGGGTCGGAACAAAAAAGACAGCCATGCGTTCATTTCCAATCAAAATTAAAATTGATTATGAACGAAGGGAGCGCAACACAAACAGTTTACTTGAAAAATTGGAATTCAGAAACATAAATACAGAATTCAGGCTGCGAAGTTTTTAGCCCGGATTTTGCGATTCCTAAATTTGAAATTTTGTGGAATTCGGTTACCAATTTCCCTTCAAAATAGCCTAGCATGCAAATCCAATTTATTCTAAATTCCCATTTCTTGGGACAAAATAGTCCCAAGAAAACAGAAAAAACAGTCCCAGACAAAATAGTCTCAAATAAAATATTGGAACAACTGTAAATTTAATCTGCAAACAATTAACAAATTAAATCTATGTGTTAAGCTTCTGAATGCATTGTATTCAATTGAGATGAATTAGGACAAAACTAAAAATTTGTTTCAGAATACATTGTTTGGTAAATACTATATTGTAATCAGCTTAAAATTTGTTCAAAGAATCATATGAACAACTTAAGGGTATTCTTCGTTAATTGATGTGCATTTGTTTGACTCTATATTTAGTTCGGACTGATTTGCCTGGGACTTTTTTGTCTGTTGTCTTTGGACTATTTTGTCTGGGACTGTTTTTTCTGGTAATATTTTGCTATTTGGGACTGTTTTGTCCGGGACTGTTTTGTCTGTTCACCGAACAATTATTTATAAAACCAACATCAAGAAATAGTTATCGGAATCCCTCCAGTACACAACTTTTCAATTTGTGGCAGGGGCCCATTTTAACATGTTTTAACTGGTCGTCTCGATTATTTCAGACAAAGCCGTTTGTGACCACCACAGGGTAGAATCGGAGCAATTGGGTGAACCGGTGGACCGGGAGCTCCTGGACGCAATGTACAGACGGGTGTATCCTTGGGGGTCTGAGGTTTGTAAAATTAACAGACTTTGCGTCACTGTCAGTTTTTGCTATCATACTGGAATTTATCCACACACTTCGAAAACAGTCATTATTTAAGTCTGCTCAGGTATAAGACCAACTTGATTAACTCAAACTTCCAATGAACTACCCATTGTGACAAAATTATGCGGAGATTGAAGCCTGTCTAGCGACTAATTTGCTCTTAAATTGCATTAAAAATACAACTAGCTTATTTTCTAAAGCAGGAGAAAATGGTAAATTGATCCACAAAAAAAACAATGAGCATTTCCGTAATTCAACAACATAACGCAAAGTGTCATTGATTCCGCATTTCATCTTATGAATTTGCCTAGTTTGACCCACCTCAAAGAACGCTTGGTCTATTCCTAGTCTATTTCTGAGCGAAACATTTAAAAAACAAAAAAATCGCCATGAATTTCATCACGAGCTGCACGTTTTGGTTCTATTCATTGTTACAGAAACTAAAACAACTACTTCACTTTTTAAAAGCTGCAGCAAAGCTAAATTACGTTGCAAAGCGCAGTTAGTACAACAAACATTGCTTTCTTTATAAACCCCACTTAAAATTGGGTTGGTATATAGCACATACTATGTAAAAGATAGGAAGTTCGCTCGCCCTCTTGTGAAATACATGCCAAATTTACTTTGAAGTTTCGCTTAGAATTGATCTATTAATGAACTGCAACTGTATGGTAAAATTGGAGCTAAACAAAATCCAAGGTAAGTATGCCATCAGGGCTGAAGCGGAGGTCCTCTAATGCTAACATCCGATCAGATCCTGACCATATTCATTCAGTAACCTAGAGTTTATAAACAAGATGCTCCGTAATGTGCGTTTACAAATATTGTTCCGACCCCTCTCATCCACATTTTTGAATTAATTGTCGTCCAAATGAGGAACAGATACAAAACTTTCAAATTTTTACATTTTGTCTAAAATTGTGTATGAATAGAAATTCGCTATAAACACATACCATTAAACAAAATAGATTATGCCGCTTTATGCCGATGAGATATGCCATTAATGATTTTAACGAAACTACGAGACAAGACAAACAATAGAATCAAATAACAAAAACCAAACATCAATTACAACCAAAACTCAAGGTCTACTTTTTAGAAAACAGCTTAACAGAGTCAAATTAACACTGCAAAGAAACTTAATTGAAAAACTATCTTGTACGTCTAAAAAAGGACAGGAGGCATATCCATAATGAGACTATATAGCAAGTAGACAAAGAAAGAAATTATAAAATACATTTTTTTGAAAAAGAAAACAATTCGTTTCAAAGTCATGAAAACCATTAGCTATTAATGAAATCAGTAAATTGATTTTTTTAAATAACCCAATGGAAATCCAATGAGAAATTTCTCTATCCAGACAATGTTTTACGACGGATAAGAGAACGACAATACTGTCAACAAAAAAATTTTTTTAAAAATTAGTGTCAAAGCATTCATAATCATAAGCTGTTAAGACAAAACATTCCTATGTATGATTGCGCCGGACTTCGATACCACTGATACCACTGAGTCTTTTCTTGAGCGTGTTAATATGATAGGCCAAATAAAATTAAACTCAATTATGGTAGTAATGAATAACATTGGCTATGGACCGATATCCTTAAATAGAGAAAAGGAAGTGAAAGCCATTAAAACAAAAATCTAATCACCGAAAAATTTATCGTGCCTTCCCTTAGGATTTTTTTGCAATGTATGACCAGTAACTAAAGTACCTTGAAAAGACAAAAAAAGAATCTCCAAAACGTCAAAAAGTCAAAAGCAGGAAAACTCTTATTATCAAAGCCAAAACGCCATTTTCTAAGACATAAAACGAATTAACCACTTGTTTCTAATCCACAGAGAAAAGATGGGACCTCTCTGTCGAGTTTAAGCTACAGGGCAATATACATATCATAAACAATTTGCAAAATCTCAACAAACCATTGTTTTTTAAACATTCTTCTTTAAAGTCAACTAAACAAAAATTTTTTGACATAAAATAGCAAAATAGATTAACTTGTAGGTCTTTTCAGCGTCAATTTGATATGCTATAAGTATCACTAAGTCATGAGACTACAAAAATTCAGCAATTAAATAAATCAAAAATCGAAAGCTGTTTTACGTAAACAGATTGTATAATATGTGTTCATTGAGTTTTATTTGAATATAGATGAAATTTGACACGTATTGTGGGCAATAAATTGGTCCAAATATTGTGGGATATCGTGGGCAATAAATCAAAAATTTCCCGTTTAAAAACATTCCGGTAATTAAAAACAAAGGAAGCAAAAGACGAAGAAGTTTATTAAAAACCACTGCGCCCTGTTTAACCCAAGATTGGACCAAAATTAGCCTTGTGTTCGTGCTCGTTGTTTCGAAATAGATAGATGTTTCAACTTTTAGCCAAAAATGTTATATGACATAAATGTTCAATATTTCTGAAAGAAATAAAGAATTTTGGGTAGCTAAGTGGTTTAAATATTAAAAAACGGCACAAATTTTTGTTTCCAGTACACTCTCATAGGAAGTGGAGATATAACTAGCCCTTTTTGGAGTTTCCGAATATTGTGCCAGCGGTGTTTAGATTTTTATATTCGGCAAATTTATAGAAACTGTGCAATGGAAATATAATTGGGGTGATTTTGATGAAACAGACTGAATTTTGAAAAATTCAGCCAGTATTTTAACCAATTCTTCGGATGAAGCGGAAGAGCAACACTCCTCTGTGTCTAAAAATAAACCCAATAACACTATTGTTAACATTTTTATTACGAATTTTGGCCAATTTAACATAAAAGTGAATAAAATTACGGAAAGTGTGAACAAAACAATTGATATCAAAAAAAGTTCAAACAAACCCTCGATAACATAAAATTGGCTTAGTACATTAGAAAAAAAACCTTATGTTCATTAAGACTAACAACTCAATGAAAAGCCGGAGAGCAGAGTTAACTCAAACCCATTTAATCTAAATTAAATTAATAAAGAAACCATTTTGTACAAGAAGTGCAAGAAGTAATAGTGAAAAAAAGGTAATAGTGAACTGTTGTATAAGCGTGCGTGCGTGTATTGTTCAGTACCCGGTTTTTATCACTATCAAAAATTATAACCCCGATGCGAAAATAATTCGTGGAATATATTTTAGAGGGCGATTACTATAACAATGCGGAACGGTATTAATTAACTCTCGTTGCGATTTCAACAGTTCCATAATATTTCTTTCAGTTTTAAAGAAATTTGGGATATCTGTGATTAATCTAATTTTGAATTGGATGTTTGAAAACGCATAATGTATAGAGCTTAAAAAAGATTTGATCAAACAAAATAATCAAAAGCCGTATTATCATTATCAAAATAATAATTTTTGCTTCTAGGTTCTAGGTTATATTTTGGTTAATCGAGCGGAGCTATAATATTATGCCGTAAATTTATTAATATATCCGGACGCTTCGACCTGGGTAACATTTCACCCTATTTTTAGGACCGGGGATATAATCAATTCGCTCAGCAAGAGGAAGTAGCCGAGAAACGACACCACATGTCGGAGGCTGAGAAGAGAATGTACCGAGTTACTGGGCGAAAATAAGGGAATGATCGTTAATGTCTAGTGATCGAACTGGTTATCATGAATATCAAATGAAGTGGTGAATTGGAAATTGTACATTTATTGACATCATATAGCATATCGGATTTAAATTCAACTTGCTTCCACTCGTTTTCGGAGTTTAATTTGTTAAAGAGGTGTACTTTGTTGCCATATATTCGGGCACATCATGGATGAAAGGAACTCACACACTAGCCTTTTTTTCGTCCACCCAATTCGAACCGACTACTTAGATCCTATATGTGCATAGAAACGAAAATGTTTTCATTGGAAACTTTAAAGTACCTGACATGAACGCCAAAGTAATCTATTGATTGAAATCAACTGTTGACTCGCACATTAACATTTCTCATTTAAGCGTTGGACAATTTTCTTATTCATTAATGTCGATCAATGCAGTTCAGCAATAACTGATCTAGTTTTCATCTAAAAATTGCGGAACTTATTAAATATAGCTGTGTATCGGTATCAAACAATAGCTATAAAAACTAAATTTAAAGACAAATTTTCTCAATTCATATAAAAAAAATACAACTTACTAAATCTTGAGAAGAAGATTGTCTTCTAAGAGCGTTTTTAGGCACCAACTATGAAGAAAATACTTTATCGAGAAATATTCCGATTTCAGAATCTTAGCGACAATAAAAAAGACCATAAATGACTATTTTTAATCTTTGCAAGATTATACTAAAAAGTATCGTACTTCTTTTATGAAAATCAAATATGTTTTTTTACTAAGAATACTCTTTAGCAGGATTGTAGAACAAGGAAGAAGGATTGCAATAGTTGAGAGATAAGCATTTGATCAAAACCATAAAGCGATGAGTGAGCATTTTTAGAACTCTAGATTTGATCAGTTTGCTCAACGAGAAGAAACAACAGAAACGACACCACATGTCGTAGGCTGAGAAGAGATTGTACTAAGTTACTGCGCGGAAATTAACGAACTATCGTGAACATCCAGTCAACGAATTATTATGAATTTCAACTGAAGAAGCCAAAACGAAAATTGTACAATTATTATGTACATATAGCATATTGAATTTAGATTTAGCATGCTTCCACTCCTTCCCTCAATAAAGCATTGAGTCTAAACAGTCAGTCAGATGAGCATAAACTATTTCTGCTGGTCCGACACAACATTTCCGTGTTGAAATTAAGGAAAAACTGTCATTTTGTTAAAGCCCTACAAAATTGATTGGGGGTTAGGAATTTCATAACAGCCCTCCTTTTTGATTTGGTGTTTTGGAGCTCTGATTCTAGATTCCTAGAAAGTTTATTCAATGGATGTGTTTTGTAATGGCTCCTGGGTAACTCAAAGAACGTAGAACGTAGACACTCGGTATATCATCATTTGCAGGCTCAATCAAAACAATATTTGAGGGAAAACTGAGAAAAAAATGCACAAAAAACACATTCAGCTATGTAAATTTTCTAATCCACTGAAACATGTCGATCGCCTTTTTTTCTGATCAATTTGAGGTCTTATTTGAAATTACAAGAACTGTTTTGCGGGTTTCATCAAATTAGAATAACAGTACAAAATTTTCAACTCATCGGATCTTCTAAATTAATATTTTTGTTTGATATTTGGCTAAAACTGTTATTAACCAAAAATTGAAAGGCAAGTCTGTCTTCAAGAAAATCAATTGCTTAAAAACAGTTACTTCGAATAGTAGACAAACTGTAAGGTGATTGCAGCTTAAAGAAACATTTTTAACTCTGAAGACATTTGGTTTTAGTAATTGAGTTGTTAAGATCACATAAGCCACTCTATTAAGTTTCTTCTGAATTAGTTGAAGTCTATATTTTTGCAGTCTCAAAAGTCTATTTATCAGTTGTCCTGGTCATCTGCCTACTAAACTGTTGGTGCGTAATTTGCTATATTTATTATCAGAAAACTATAACATTCTGATTCATAATACTTTCCAATAATAAAAAGATTAAGTTGAAAATGAAATAAGTTCAAACAATTCTCTTCTTTGAGTTTAGAACAACCTACAAAATTGCTTGTTGATTCGAAAAACCAAATGGTTTGCTTGCCGTGGTTTGATCAATTTGAGTTCTGTCCAAAAATTTAATCGAATGAATTGTTTTTTTTTAATAATCGTTCAGTTTCTACTTGCTAATGTTTCCAAAAAAAAAATAAAATTTGATTAGAACAACAAAAACGTTAGTTAAAGGCGAAAATGTGTTCCGAATGTTTTTGGATTTGTTTACTTCTTAAATTTTTAGATTTTTTTATTTTAGAAACAAAAACAGAAAATTCATCTATCTCATTGAAAACTTTTTTCAACAGTTAAAAAAGCATAGACTGAAGTTGTGCGAGTCATTGTCAGTCAAAGTGACTACCTAGTGTGACATCATCCCATTGGCAGTGGAGAACACGAGCAGTACTCAGGTTTTGTTTCAGACGTGTACCGATGAGATTTTGTTCAAGCTTTGTTCATATTTTTTGTGGATAATATTTTTTTAGTTCTGACAATCAAAATGCATCAGCTGATGGTTGCTTATAAAAGAATATATTCAATTGGTCATGTAACTATGTAACTAAAACAACTATCAGAAAAAATTCTAAAGTTTTTACTTTTTCATTCTCTTAGAATATTTATTGAGACTGCAGTTTTTTAAAAATCTCGTTATTCAACTGTCTGGATCGTATAAATTGGTCTGTCAATCGGCTCATGTATCATTGAATTGATTTTGTTCAGATGCCTCGTGGATAACATCGTGGTTATTTTTCTAAATTTCTGTATAACTTTTCCACGTAAATTTTCATTTTGTTTATTGATCATCTGGCGGGTTGGAACATAGCGAGCGTTCCATCGAGGCCATTTATCTTTGCCTCGTTTGAATGAAAATTGGGCCTGCAACCACTTTTTTTGCAAAAAAACTTGAAGATTGAATAGTTTTTTGTTCGAACAACCATCGATTCACTTTAACATTTTACTCTGGAATTTTTGGGCCTTTCTCACATTGCCTAAAGTTATAGTCATACAATTTGAGCTATAATTTATTAATTTTTTATCTGGCGAATTGTTCCCAACTAATTACTCTTTTTCATGACAAAGTGGGGCTTTGATTATCCAACACAATTAAGTAAAGCTATAAAACATTTTAATCGATCCAAGGTCATTCAAAAAAATGACAAACAATTAATCACAACCTTTCAGCCTTTTGTCAGGAAATTATTCGCAGCCCTTGTCATGCTTTTTGTCATTAAGATGTTTTAATATGCCTACTACTCACTGAGAGCTGCTCGTAGACATCACAAAGCTTTATGTTATGTTCAGTTAATTCTATACGTTTACCAATTATACAATAAAAAAAATTCAAATGGACCAGTAGCTCGTCGACTTTCGTTACAAGATCTCAAACTATGTCTACCAGAACTGAAAAACCTTTAACAACCTTGGGGTGAATTTAAAATACGCTACAGTGATCCATGTGTTGGGTTAATTTTTAAAAATCTTAGAAACTCTATTGTTAGATCTGACTTTTAACAAAGATTCTCAATTCTTTTTGAAACTTGTTTTCAGTCTACCTTTTCATCATTTGTGATTATGCACTTTAAATGCCTCACTTCAAATTGCAGGATCATTTTTTGGGATAAATAAAACCTGATTCTGAATTTGATTCTAAAATTACGCCTTGTTTTTTTCATTGATAGTAGACAGCGCATGTTGGTATAATTTATTCCATTAAATGTTCGTATTTCTCGCTTTAAACAAATAGTTTTTCTTGTTTAAAGGGGAATAGATCTAAAAAGTGTTTAATTAAGGAAGCATTCATCATATTAGCTCAGTGGGTGTTTAATTTTTAAGCCCTTAGCGCCCTGCTACTTTTTACATCGTAGCATCATGCTAATTGTAACTACAAATAACTTATAGCAGTTGGATATCATAAATGGCACTGAGGGCAGGACCAGACCAAACTTTAAGTCTATCAGTTCCGTTCAAGTCTAAATCTGAAGGGTAAATTAACACCCGGGAGAGTCCGTGGGCCCAAGTTGGGCATATTTCAGGTTATTTTGGGCCTTTTTAGCCGTTTCAGCCCAATTGTTGCACAAATGGACTTAATTTTAAGCATATTTCAGATCTTGGCATTTTTCGGGCGTATTTTGGACTATATTTTGCTCGATTTAGACTTGCCAAGTCTTGGCCGAGACTTGGATTTAGACCTGCTAAGTATTGGCCAAGAATTGGATTGAGACTACCAAGTGTAAAAAGTGACATGATGATAGCTCTGAATCAGTAATGTAATGAGACTGGAAATTAGACTCGCCCAGTACTGAAATTGGCTTGGCGTTAGGTCAGGGAGAATAGATCTCTGATGAATAAGATAATCAGCTAAAGTCAAGGTCCAGTCTTAGATAAATCAGTTTGTAAAGGAGTTAAGGAGTTCTTCAGTCGCACATATACTTCACAGATTCATTAGCTGAGAACTTTTGCTCCCGAATTGACCTTTGATTGAAATTAGTCGGTGGACAGTTAGGTGATCTGCCTTCGTCCAGAAGTGGGCCCAGAAGAGGCAACCCGGGCAATTGGGTTACCACAATCGGATCGTCCCAGTAACACTGACGCGACATAGATGGTGGAATAGTTGATCTCGAGCTGCATAATTGAGCCACGTTGTCTTTGATTTTATGCAGTCCAAAGTTGTGCATAAAACACAATTGGCACTGAAAACTGGGCAGGTCCTTGCAATTTAGGGAAAACCATTGTCTATTGTTACTCTTGTCTGAAAAGTCGACGACATCTACACATCCGTGCCTAAAAGTTAGGTCCCAGTTTTCAGAGTATCGCCCTATGTAGATTGCTTTCATATCCTTCATAGTAGAGAGCGCACCGTACTCAATTTACTCCAAAGTGTCGGGTAAACAGAGAAGGGTGACTGCACCCGCATGGAGGAGGAATTCTTTCGTCAGAATTTTGGGTGCTGTGTTGTTTTGGTTCGAGCCTAATTTGATCACCACGTCTTCATACCAGTGCTGCGGTGGATAGGGAGAGGAAAATAAGTGTGGCAGGAAATAGTTCTCTTCCGATAGTTCGGGTGTCCACTCAAAATCTGTAGAAGAAAATCAGAACAGCATTTTCATTACGGCGAGTAAGAGTGTTAAAATTTATGATCGACTTGTTTTCTCCCTTGTGTACAAACTTAGGGAGGATAATCGCTTCAGGTCACATGATAAGGATATTAATAGTATAACACAAAGTATCGTTTCTTCAGCATCATAGTTCTTTGCCGGAGCCATCAAGCCTTTGAACAGATTTTCTCTCGAGTACACAACGGAACAAATCTACACCGTTGAATTAAATCAAAGGTACTTACATTGTTGCTTAACAGCACGGTTGATGTAATGCTTCAGAAACTCATTTTCAACGCGAATGTTACGCATCAGAAATCCCGGGTAGTCGAAGCTATTTTGCTAAAATCATATAAAAAAAATTAAAATGATCAATATTTCGTGGACACAAAAATTTGAAGAGAAAAAAAATGCAAAATGTCGGAAATCACAATGTACCCAAGCTGTGCAAGCAAATTATATCACAACCCAGGTGAGGTCTAAGGCGCAGCGGACTCTGACCAAACCGTCCCAGATAACAGTGATCTCTGATAAGACTATCTCAGGCTGAAGGGACCGCTAATCAGTGATCGTTAATATTGCTTTCGAAATTCGTTGTGAGCTCAGAGTGCGCTCGAAGTGACCTCTGATTAGACTATCCGGAACCAAAGAGATTTCTAATCAGACAAATAATATGTCGCTGACCAGACAAGACGCACATCGTTACTTAAACACTCAAGCGCACGGAATCATTTCAGGGCAGAAAAAAACATTTTTTTGTTTTCTATTGCTTCGGCCCACGCAGTTTTGATCACATTTGTATGCGTTCAAAGATTATTTTTCTGACAACGTAACTAGAGTGGCGTGTAACAAGACGGTCTGATCAAAAGTCACTTCAATTTGGACATCTCGACCTAGGAAAAAGTTTGGATGAGAAGTCAATCATCAAAGTTGAATTTATTTGATTCGATCGACCATGTTTCTGTAATAACGGGTAAAAAGCAAGCACTTGCTAACACAATTTGCCTAAACTCTATTTAATTTAAATAAGTTGTGTGAATGAAACGAATCAAAATGTCAGGTTTCTTTTGTTATGTATATATTCAAAATGTTATTACGCAAACAAGCAGACACACACACACACACACACACACACAAACACACACACACACACACACACACATTCATTAAGTCACAACTTTAAATGTGACGTGATACTAGAGTCCTGTTTACGAAAAGTGCGGCTCTCAAGATAACCAAGGTAGTGTGGCAAAGTGGTAGAAGAAGCGAAAAGCATGCAGGATTGTTGAGTGCATTGAATTCACGGCTCAAAAAAAGGCATTCAACGCAAAATTATGTAAGAAATTTGCGGTAAATCTTCTGACTTGTCAACGATATTTACCGCTTATCTTATATAACTCTGGCCAGAAATCCTCGGCCCTGGGTGTCCATTCTACCAGTGCACTCATCATTCCATCAAACAAAATTTTTCATGTAATTAGTATAATTTAAATACTAATAGCAATTCGCCTGTAAATAGCTAAAAATATCTCATCAACTAATCGCGATTTTTTTTCAATATAGCAACCATAAATTCTAAATCGATCGTTTTTCAAATGAATCTTAAGTTGCCGTAAGACTGAAAACAGTGATATTTCAGTTGAGTTGATGCAGAAGAAATATAACTTACGGAACTTTGTTTCCAACATTGCAAAGTTTCCAACTTTATTTCTGAAAACAAGGTGTCATTTTACTGTTACTGAAATTTTTATTCTTATATGACTACCATTTTGTGATGGGTTAAAAGCTGTTTGAAATCATCCCTTGCGACCAAAGAGGTTATAAATCTTTAGGCAACCAAAGAGGTTGCCTAAAGAGGTTATAAATATGTCAGCACGCACTGACTGCTGGGAAAAAACAAATGTGAATGTGAACTAATATGTATTTGAACCACAATTTGATTCGTCCTTGCCTAAACTATAAATAGGTTTAATTATGTTTTTAAACGCTAAATATAAAAGAGGTTCAAAATTAATTGGTATATCATTTCAAGTTTTCAATATAAATTATGTATAGCTTTGTGCGGGTACGCTACTAAGCAGATTTTTGAAAACAAACATAAATCTCTTTTTCAATGATGAAAATTACTACAAACCATCACTTCCACGCGTAAGCTGCTTCCTATGCACGCATTCCTTGAAAAAAGGGAGCACTGAAAGAACAGCCACCCAGCCAGGGCAATGGTCTTCAGAAATCCAAGTACAAGCTATTGTCAGTGGATACTGAAAGGCATTAGTGTTGAAATTTCATCTTTCCACTTACAATAGCTTGTACTTGGATTTCTGAGGACCATGGTCCTTGGTTGGACACTGTCCAGTCAGGGCTCCCTTTTTTCAAGGAATGCGTTTATCGTATAGGAAGCAGCTTACGCGTTGAAGTGATGATTTGTAGTGATTTTTCGCTTGAAAAAGAGCTTTATGTTTGTTTTTAAAAATCTGTTTAGTAGCGTACCCGCACAAAGCTATACTTAATATATATTGTAAACTTGAAATGATATACCAATTAATTTTGAACCGCCTCTATATTTAGCTTTTAAAAAAAACTTAACTTATTTATAGTTTAGGCAATGATGAATCAAATTGTGGTTCAAAGATTTATTAGTTCACCTTAACCTGCCACACTTGTTTTTTCCAAACAGTCAGTGCGTGCTTACATTTTCATAACCTATTTAGTCAACGAGGCTCCATCCTCAAATAATCTATTAGAGTTCCAGAAAATTTGCTCCATAATCAGGGGGTAGCAAAATGCTGCTTAAAATTTGTTCGAGGAGCATCAATGCCTATTGCCCAAGATGAAGTCCGCGACCCGCGACAGGTATTGGCCAGACCGACCATACCCAAAACAGGCATTGGCCAGACCGACAATACCCAAAGATAGGTATTGGCCAGACCGAGCAAACTATTGGTATTGGCCAGACTGAACAGACTTTGGACACTATTGGCCAGACTGACCAGACATTGTCCAGACCATTGGGCAGACCAAACAGACATTAGGCCAGACAACTGTCCAGACCATTGGCCAGACCGTTGTCCAGACCAATGGCCAGACCAAACAGACCCTAGACCAGACCATTGTCCAGACCGTAGGCCAGACCATCGGCCAGACCGAACAGATCCTAGGCCAGACTACTAGCCAGACTCATTTAAACGTGTATAAGCATCCATTAAAATTTATAATTTATTCGTTTCATTTTTTTCAATGACAAATGAATATGAAATTTTAAAAAGAAATTATTGAAAAAAAACCGTCGATTTAAAGACAACTGCAAAATCCAAAAGAAGGTTTATGAAGTATTCTAATCATCTAGAAGTAGATGTCGTTTACCAATTATGGGCTGCTAATTTGAAAAACAGTCAATACAGCACGCATTTATACAATTTGGCTCTTATTTGGCTGGACCTCTAGGCCTTGAAATTAGGTATTGGCCAAACCGAACAGACCGAATTATGGGTATTGGCCAGACCGAACAGACAGAAAAATGGTTACTGGCCAGACCGAACAGACCAAAATTTGGGTATTGGCCAGACCGAACAGACCGAAATTTGGGTATTGGCCAGACCGAACAGGCGGAAATTTGGGTATTGGCCAGACCGAACAGACCGAAATATGGGTATTGTCCAGACCGAACAGACCGAAATATGGGTATTCGCCAGACCGAACAGACTAAAATTGCCATTGGCCAGACGGAAGGCGCGACCAAAATTTTTTCCAAACCATTGTTGACGGTCACACCGCACCCCTCTGTCCGCGACCCAAGTCGGTCTGGCCAATACCTGTCTTGGGTCACGGACTTCAACCTGGGTGTGCTCATCGCCTTTGAAATCATTTGGTTGTAGGGATGTCCCAGGCGACACTAAATTTAACAGGCGACTCACTTGTGCATTTGTGATCAACATATGTACCTATAGTGTTGACAATCTACGTATTTATGACCTCTCCCTCATTATATTCCATTCGTTTTTGTACAGCACGAGAATGTCATTGCTCGGGCCGAGATCGTCTGGCTAACTTGTATGTTTCTTGCGAGTTCGTTCCAGTCAAGCTCAACTTTTAACACTCTGTCAGTTGCCAAAGAAAATGCGTGGGAGTTAGATGCTCAATTCGGATAACATAATACAATGTGACCTAATTGATGAAGAGATTACTTTTCATTTGTATGAATTCTGGAGGTCCTTTTGCGATTCATTTTCCAAAAATCTATATTTTAAGTGGGCTTCTTCCCGATAGCATTTTAAAGAATCTTCACAAAAATTTGTACCCTATTACTTTGATTGAAGTTTTACTCTGACTGAATTAATCTTTGCCCTTCAATTTTCATACTAATATTTACCTTATGACTTTAATTCACACTTTTCTAGATCTGTTTACTTTCATATCTTGTGACGTTTTATTGTTTTTTCAGTATAGTCAGAATGGTTACTTTGTAGGAACCTATATTCTAAGAACTTTTGGAAGAAAAAGTCGAAAACCGATTAATTACCTGGTAATATGCTAGTTAGTCGAATTTAACTCGAATAGTTAACTTGTAAGGCCTTGCAAATCGAATGGCTAACTTGTAAGAGCTTGCATGTCGAATTGCTAATGTGAAAGAACATGTTAGAAAATTGCAGATTCAGACCATCCGAGCTCAACCCAAGTTTTCTGTTTCATTGCCTCGATTAAGCACTGTCTCAACTTGGGCACATTCATTCATTGTTAGATTTTGCGGTAGTTGTATTCTTGAGACTGTCGTACAGAAATGCTGTTCTGTAGAGATTTGAAGATTTGCGGAGCGAAATTCGATTTAGTGCTGTGCCAAAATTTGATTGCTTTCGCGGTGCGAAGTCACTCTTTATTTTGTTCGATTGAATTGTATTAGTTCGAACTTAACTTTTTGGTTGTATTCGCTCCGCGAATACAACCGTATTAATTTCAGAGTTTTAATTCGCTTAGCGAATGACTATGATTTCAGATTTATAAATTATTCGCTAGTTAGTGGAGCAGAAGCTAGATAAAAAAGTATTCAACTGAAAATTGAATTGATTTTCAGAGAATGAAATGCAAGTAAAAAAAATTTGATAAGCAATTTGATTATGCATTTTTCATAAATGAACAGAGCCAAATAAGGAATTTGGCAGTAAATCACTGGAAGCAGACTGCGTGTACAGACTTATGATTAATGATTCATTTAAACAAATTTAAACGAAATGTGAACAAGTAAAATATGATCTTCAAAAGAACTAAAGGGATTCATATCGATGAACCGAAAATGAACTAGATTTAACTTAAGGAAAATAATAAATAGCGCTACATATGAATGTATTATATTTCGCTATATATCACATTTCCCCCTCAACAAAATAAACGAAACGTAGTTTTGTTTATAACAGAAGATTAGTGACATAATTGCTGGTTAATATAAATAATAAGATATTGGTCTTCAATTAGTTTTTGAATGTAATATTTAATCTGAGTTTGAATTTGTGGCACATTCTGCCTCTTTCATTGTCATACTGGTTTTAGGTTCTTCATAATTCGGCGAGACATAGTTTTGGGTTGGGTAGGGTGGTCCCGGAGAGCAAGTTTTTAGTTGGAGTTTTGTAATTCGGGATTTTGTACTGCAGTCCTCTGTATGTTTGAAGTGATAGTCCTACTCTCAATTTGTCTTTGTTTTAACATCTGGACACGTTTAGTCTTGATGGTGCTTTACCAGCTGATAAAGTTTGGGGGCATGTCTGTGAGAAATTTATAGATTCGTCCGACTCTGTGATTTAAGGAAATATTTTTTGTCGCTTGTGAGCAGGTGACTGGGTTGTTTTCATTGTTGATTTCGGCTTAGATCACTTCGATGGCTCTTTTTTAACTTGCATCGCGGTGTAGACGTGGATTGTGTGCTTGGCGTTTGTGGCGCAATCGCAGAGATAGTAGTTGTATATGCGGTGCGGGTAAATTTACTTTCTTAGGCTTTGTTGGCATGCCCACTCGCAGGATGCGAGATACGTCAGAATGTACTGGCGAAACGCATCTTGATTTGTCTGTTATTTGTCTGTGTTTTTTCTCTTTTCTTGCATCTCATGCGTGTTTAGTAATCTTCTCTTCAGCTGTTTTGCCTGTTGGAGCTTGTGGTGGCCTATCTGCGGAGTCTTTCAGACCTGTCTGTCGTTCAGCCTTGGGGCCAAATTTCACCAAATCTGAATTCGTTTTGGTGACCTGACGGTTGCCAGGCTCTTTGATGATGGAAGTATGCTCGTCACTTTTTATAACTGATGATCCTGGTGCCAGAACCACGTAAAGTCCATCCAAACTTTTTTGAAACGCCTGTTTTTGGGGAACTTGTTTGACAGTTTGAAGGACAAAGAAGTTTCTGTTCTTGGCACTAGAAGACCTACTTCAGGGTGTGACATAGCTGTGAGTTCTTTGTTTGGGTCAGCGTTTTAAAGTTTTTTAGCGTCTTGGGTCAAAGTGTGCCTGTGGTTTTCAGAATTCACATCGCTTCTATTGCCGTTATCCCACTTGTCTTCTTGAGTTAGTTTATCTCATCTGTTTTGAGATCTAAATATTTAGTTAAATTTGAATAATATGTTAAAGTATTTTGTTTTGGTTCATTAGATATGCTACTCAGAGGAGTATTAGCTTTACGTCCAAAAGGTGAAAGATTAATTGTCTTTTGACGACATATTCGTGTTTGGTAGATAAACAAATGTACTGAGGCCTTTGAGCTAAAATGTTTGGCGCCGCTGTTTTAGTAAAAGCTAGGCGGCTTTTAAATATTCGAATTAGCCTCTCGAAAGAACCGATCGCTCTGTGATGGTGAATAGGAGCTTCCATTAGTAGTTTGTTATTTTGATTACAAAAGGCTGTAATTGCTGATCATTTTGACGCTTGGCTTGATCTAATTTTGTTGCGTGTGGTATGTCATGAGATAATACGTAGTCTTGAGGGAACTTTAAAACTTTCTGTGCATTCACACTATCAAATACTTCGGCTGACGGGAATTTTTAGAAACGATCTGAGAGTTCACGAAAAAACGCTTCGTGGTCTTTCTGGTTATAAATGGTTCCACCAAAATCTAATTGAATTTCTTCATTAGAGACTTTATATAGCTTCAGTGGTGCCCATTTGCTAAAAAGAATAATAGACTTTGATTTTTTACCGATCCTTGCCCAGAGGTTGCACTTTGCCTTCTTTGATAATAGGTCCCTATTCATGTATGGCCACCATGCATGAACGGCCATGTCATTCATTCCCGAGCTCCCTGGGTGTGTCGATTGTATGGCCTTCACATACGCGTCCTTGATTGAGTTTGGGATTGCTATTCTGTCATCGACGCAAACACATCCATTTTGACGTGTAGATCCTTCCAATAGCTTTGTATGTAAGGACTGAATTGCCTGTAACGTTCTTCGTTATATGTGTTGATGCAATTTCTGACCTCTTTCAAAATTGCGTCCTTAGATGTTAAACTTGCCATCAGGGTTCGTGAGAATATTTTGGACAGGGCAAAATTAAACAAATAAGTGTATAGATCGTCGGATGATGGTAAATTTGTGACGTTGGTAGTGTCCGTCCCGGGTGTCGAAGAGGTAGTTGGATTTTACGGCGTGTTAGAGGGTCCATATTCATGCGCAAAATGCACTTTGGAAGTAATTTTTTGCCTGATGTTACGTAAAGTTTCATCATCGGAGTTGGACATCATTAGGACTGATCGAAATGATTGAGCAATTCGTTGTAAATTTGAATTATTTGAGAGTGACTGTTTTGTAGGACAGTTAAAGGCAAAAGGCGAGTTTGGAATGTGGGTTCATTCGTTTCGAGTTGCGGAATTACAACTATCAGGTGTTAATTCGCTAATAATGTCACTATTATTAATTTGGAATGTTCTCGCTTTCACACCGCAAATTCACTACAAATTTTGTCGCTAGTAGTTAAGTTGTTTGCGTCCGTTTTTTTTGGTCAACGGAATTCGTATAATTTTTGAATTCAAAAGAAAGTGTTTTGCGCTGTGTTTAATGGCGTCTGAATGAGCGACGAAAAATTGTTTGCCGTAAGTCGATATATCAACAGCTTTTTGTTCTGGTTCACGTGAAGTATATTCTACCAAACCCATTTGTGAACCAGGAAGATGATCTATTGAGAAATTGAAAGGAGGTAAACGGTGGATCCATCTTGTGAGGCAACTATTGTAGGACTTATTTGCTCTGTTTGCCCGCATATTAGATAATAAAGCCCTCTGATCCTTGATAACAGTAAAAGGCTTACCATATGGATAATATTTGAAATGTACAATTGACGAGACAAAGCCCGGTAATTTGAATTCATTGATACAATACCGTTCTTTAACTGAGTTGTGGAAACGCGAGGCAAATGATAACCTGTGCCAGCCATCAGGAGTACGCAGTTCGAGTGCTCATCTAAAAATGTTTCTAGAGGCATCCAATTTAATTCGTGTTTCTACATTGGGATTAAAGTGTTTATTTTCTGTTGCTTCAGCAATTTTTTCTTTAATCTGGTTAAAATGTTCTCCATGTTCAGCAGTCCAAATAATCTTTGTATTTTTCTTTAGAAATTGTCGTAAAAGGTACATAGTTAAGATAGATTGGGTTTAATTTTACCAAGATGATGAACGGAACCTATAAGTGATCTTAACTTTTTTTAATTTTGTTGCGAAGTAAGTGGCTGAATAACTGTTGTTTTAGTTGCGAACGGAGTTGTTCCAGATTGCGTGATATGGTGTCCGAGACATTTAGTTTGATTTTTTGCGAAGTGACATTTTGCTGATTATATCCTAAGATTTTCTTCGGCTAACTTTATGAGGCATTTTCTATCAAGTTGTAAGTGATCGTCAATTCGTCTTCTGCTTGCTATTAAAATATCATCCAAGAAACAGAAGGTAGTAGTAAGACCGGGCAATGTGCAATCAATAGCTTTCTGAAATTCGGCTTGCTTATCAGTTAAAGCATAAAATCCCCTTTTGAAGCGATAAGTGGAGTCGTATCAGTATCACCGCTTACTAAGTTGAAGTTACAATGGCGGGCTATATCAGCGTGTAAATCATGTTGACTGTACGCGTTTTGCAAATCCGGCGTTGTAAAATACGCTGTCTCTTGCGGCGCGTTTTACAGTGTTTGCGCACTCGTCTGAATTATTGCATCATTATTTGGCATTTGATATTTGTTTTTATGGATTGACTTATTTAAGATCTTTGAGACCAAGGCTATTTTGATTGACAGATCTTTTTCAAGTGTGATTTTTTATAGGTGAAATGAAGAATTGCTCGTAGCCATTTGACAAATTTTCAGTATATCCCTTATTCAATAATATTTCAAGTTCAATTTCAACTTTGGTTTTTAAATGATTTGGTACTTGACTTTTTTTTGTTGGGTTACTTGATAGTTTCTGTGAAATTTTGAATTTACTGTATGATGTTCTGGTTTGCCAATTCGTGTTATTAGTCCCGGGAACTCTTTCGCTACTGACTGTTTAATGGTACATGGGGGTGGATATTATTAATTTGGACTTTAGGACGCTTTTGTGTTATCATTAATCCTAATTCGTCAAATAAATTGGGTCCTAGAACGGGTCCACATCCGTCTGCTCCAACAGTGCTTTTTCTCGGGAAACTTGTCAATCGTTAGGTTTAACGGGTGTTTTTAAAGTCCCTAGAGTTATTACAGTATCGTTTGAAAAGAATTTAAGTAATTTTTCTCCCGAGAGCTTTAAAGTCCCTAGAGTTATTACAGTATCGTTTGAAAAGAACTTAAGTATTTTTCCTCCCGAGAGCTTTAAAGTCCCTAGAGTTATTACAGTATCGTTTGAAAAGAACTTAAGTAGTTTTTCCTCGGACAATTTCGCTCGATTGCAATTAAAATTTATATAATTAGCAAGTGACAAGTTAATGATTGAGTATCCACTGCCAAAATTGATTAGCAGATTAGAGTCTCTGTTGCCAATTGTTATATACATGTTTTTTGGTGCGACTGTGTTGGAATTATTTTGTTCTATCATTGCGACGTAACTAATGTCGGGAAAGTCGTATTGAGAGTCGTATTGTTCATTGTAGTTAATGAAATTTACATTTTAATTATCAGAATTTTCTTTGGTTTCGTAGTTTTCAACGTTTTGTATGCGGTTACCTTGTTGTGTACTTTCGTTAATGTTTTGTTTTTTCCGAGGTACCTTTGCAAAGACATTAAAAATTCCGCAGTGGTTAAATTTCTTACACAAAGCGAGGCAAACCTGACGATGTGTGGATGTCCAATTCTAACTACAGCTTCCAGAAACGCCATTTGCTTCGCGATTGAAAGTGTTTCTGTTCCACTGTTGTGTAATTGTAATCGCGCCGCGAAAACCAGTGAACTGTTGTATGGCATTTACACAACTGTTGTTGTTAGAAGATGTTCTTTGTGGATTCCGGAGGGCCATTTCCCTGTTGACAGTGGTGCTGAGCGCTCTTTCAGGTTCAACTTTAACTCTCAATAGTTCGCGTTGAATATCATCGTCTAGCATGTTTGTTATGAAAATGTCCTGAATGATAGCCTCCTCGCGGTTTTTGGAAGTCGCAATTTTTTAGGTTCAGTTGAGAGTACTGTAAAACTGCTGCGCTGTCTCTCCTTTCGCTTGTTTTCATAAAAAACGTAACAGTCGAATGTGATATTGTGCGGGTTAATGAAGGCAATTCCTATCATTTTCTTAAAATTCTAAGGTCGTGAGGCCATATATATATTGCCATGGGGAAATTTATGGGTCAGAAGTTGGCCGCCTTCAGCGCCGAAGCTAAGGTAGAGAAGGGAGACACATTTTGATCGCATAGTGTCAACGGTCATTTGCCACAAAGCATACCGGGCTCGGTTTTTTTCTGACATTTTAGGTCCCATTGGATTTTGAGTTGGCTATTTCGGACTTGTCAATCCCCTTTTGTTTGCTTTGTTGCTTCTTCAATTGCTGCTTTGTACTTTGGCTCGGCTGGTAATTTAAAACGGGTTGGTTTTGGCTCGAAAAGTGTGTCCAGCTTTATGTTTTCTAGCGCCAGGATGGTCAGCTTGACCAGAATTCTCCATTTCTCCAATCCTATTGGAGGGTCCGTTGTTGCTCTCTGCCAAAAGGGTTCGATAGACAAAGGTGTCTTTCGAGGTTCTCGAGATTTGAAGAATTGCCTAGCGAAATTCGAACTAGCGCTGTTTCAAAAGATGATTGACTTCGAGGTGCGAAGTCACTTTTTATTTTGTTCGATTGAATTGTATTAGTTTGGACACAACTCTTAAGTTGTATTAGCTCCGCGAATACTGCTTTTAGTTTTAGAGTATTGATTCGCTTAGCGAATGACTATGATTTCAGATTTATGTTTTTTTTTCGATAGTTAGCGGAAGAGAAGCTAGATGAAAATAGATTTAACTGAAAATTAAAATTTTTTTCAGAAGAATGAAATGGAAGTAAAACAAAAATTTGATCAGCAATTTGATCTTGAATTTTAATTCAATGAACAGAGCCAAATTAAGAATTTGGCGTTAAACCACAGGAAGCAGACTGCCTGTACAGACTTATGATTAATGATTCCTGTAAACAATTTTAAATGAAATATGAACAAAAAAAGTATGATCTTGAATTGAACTAAATGGATTAATAAGGAGATTTAATAAATTGCACTACATAGGAATGTATTATATTTCACTATATATCGCAGAGACTTCTTTTTTGTCTGTAGAGTGCTTGCAAAGCCAGCTAACTAGTTTGTTGCAAAATAAGGTGTGCGGTTGCATGGACCTGTGTGAGCTCTTCACTAATGTGAATCGGATATGTGATCGAGAATGCCTCATAAGCGTGTGGTTGACCTTCTGGGCCGATAAGTTGACTCCTGATAGCTGACTCAAAAACACTTCATTTATCAGGGAAATCAAGCCGGAGAA
Organism: Convolutriloba macropyga; assembly: GCF_964194025.1. Taxonomy (NCBI): domain Eukaryota; kingdom Metazoa; phylum Xenacoelomorpha; order Acoela; family Convolutidae; genus Convolutriloba; species Convolutriloba macropyga. Next base: position 30,549,607 of record NC_134472.1, read on the forward strand.
AAGCCACTGGTAAAGCAGTTACCTCTGATTTGAAAGCCACCTGCCCGGGTCGAGGTGTCACCGCCATTCAGCAGAAAATTATGTAAGATAAGCGGTGAATGCGGAAACTTTTGTAAGATAAGCGATGAATGCGGTGAAATTACATAAATCAGACGGTTAATGCGGTGAAAAAAACCTTTATTGCCTGGTTGCGGTGAAATTACATAATTTCACCGCTTCAAAAAAAATGTGTGCAAAATATGTAAGATAAGCGGTGAATGTGGTGAAATTACATAAATTTACCGCTCAATTAGTGATGAACTTACATAAATTCACCGCTTAGAAAAAATTGTTAAAATTGTGTGAGATCAGCATAAATTGCGGTGAAATTAATGGAGAGTAAGAGAGGAATTGTTAGATTTACCCTCCCACTGAAACTGCCCCTTAATCTTACATATTTTTCATAACAGTTTTTTCTAAGCGGTGAATTTATGTAATTTCACCACTAGAGTCAGCGGTGAACCTACAAAAAATCACCACATTTCACCGCTAATATATGTAATTTCAGCGCTAAAAATCGCAAATCTTACGAAAATTCACCGCGCATGTTTTACAGAAAGTAGAAGGATCTTGATTTATATTCAAACAAAAAAACTAGAATAAAGTGAGAGATGGCGCAGTGGACAACAAGTGGGTGACACGCAGGAGGTGAGAGGTTCGAACCCTTGTAAGGGCGGAGAAATTACATGTTTTAGTGGTGAATTGTGGTGATTTTTTGTAAGATCACCGCTTACTCTAGCGGTGAACTTACATAATTTCACCGCATTCACCGCATTTCACCGCTAAATTATGTACGAAATTTGCGGCGAAAAAACTAACTTTTCACCGCTTATCTTACATATTTTTCCAATTTTTCTCGACCCGGGTGGTGCCTGCGTGTTTGCAATAGAACTGCTGCGGAACATCAAACGAAATTCAAGAGTTATTGAAATGGAAGAAGTGAACGAAATGGTGTAAACTGTCAGTTATAGGGCTCAAAACAAAGGAGGAGGATTTACAAGTCTCCAATACACAGTCCTCGATGTAAACAAAGATCAAAATGTATAAAAGCAAGCAATCAAACAGTCAAGTAGCTGCAATGCGCAATACGACATCATCCAACACTTGCCAATGAAAAATTCCATTGAAAGTGGGACTTCGTCACTCAACTATCAGCGGTGGGGAATATTGAAAGTTGTAGAAAGTATATATAGTTTATACCAAAGTGTCCTCAAAAAAGATCAACCCACATGAATACAAACGACTTGCAGTCAACTTTGAAACAATCATTACCTTTGTATATGCAACACTGGCCTTGTCAAAAAAGAATGCCAGCTTTATTACTGTCTCACCAAAAAAACTAATTGAGATCAACAAAAAAACTGACAGAAAAAAATGACCAAAAAAACGGATTGTGCCCAACTAGGACTTTTCAATAGATCATGCGCAGAATCTATCAGTTTTGGACGAAGTCATTAGAGCGAAGCTTTGTGTTCGATTTCTAGTGAGTGATGCTAATCGAACCCATAACCAGAGTTTCATTATGTAATACCACTTGATCTAAAGCACGTGGAGAGTTATTCAGGGATAAAAAAGATGAAGTGGGTTCAGTGTATTTAGGAAACCGTCAAATTGGTAAGCCAGGTCTGTCAATTTGTCAACCAATTTCCTAAGCGCAAACCAACCTAGGTGGAAAATATGATCCAATTTTTTGGCTTTTTACAGGTGTTTTTTGGGGAGACTCCACTGAATTTAATTATTTTTCCAAGTAGAATATCTTTATGACAGTTTTTGGGATTTCCTGATATTTTAGAATCATCAAGCGCCGTACGTAGTTGGTACAGTGGGCGAATTGTTGGCCTCTTCGATGTGTCGTCTGTATTGATGAATAAACAACATTTAATGCGGGCTTCTACCGCCTCAAAAGGCAAAAAGAGGACTGGCTACACGGTAGCACTATAACTTGAGAGCAAATTGCCTCGATGTAGGCTTATACGTCAAATGGATGACATCTGAATCATAAAAGTATTTGGATGAAGTTTTGCAGAAAATCAGGCGGTAGAGAGGACTTTTTCTCTAATGTCAATGACCACTCTCATTGCGTTTATGCCCGCGACTGTTAGTTTTGATGCTCTAACGCGACTTTCAAGAATTTTTTAACACCAAAAAATTACTGCAAGCATTACCGAACAAAGCTAAAGCAAACGGTTTTCACCAGAACAATTCTACAACTGAAAATCAGGAAAGAACCATTTCACATTAACGACAGATGAAATTGTAGTGGTTCTTCAAGATGATTTCCTACTGGAAATATTACTTTGACTATTTCATAGAAAATTTGTTGGGAAGGGTAATTTGTGTTACGTCCTGAAATTCGTAGGATTTCAAAGCCACCGTAACGCGTTTTTCTTTCAGGGATGAAAGACAACTCTTTTCTTTGGCCACTAATTTTGCTGGCTGTGCCGGATTTTTTTTAACACAGGACACTCCCAAAGGCCATGTTTGCTCTTACAGACTACGCAGCAAAGTATTGTTGTTGTTGCAGTTGCAGTCACTTTATGTGCGAACATTTATCTTCGGTCTTCTCTTTCGGAGAGTCGTTGAAGTCAAGAAACGTGGGCTTCGTGCAAATTTTCTGAGTCGTGAAGTGTTGCAAGAATTTTTTTAATTGAGCGTCAGTTTTTGCCGGAGACGTTCTTTATATAAAGAGACCTTTACAATTGACTTCACGACTCCGGCATAACTTGATACCATAGTACAATTATATAAAACGCAAATTTTTTACTCAACGCTTTTCTTATGCAAAATTAAAGCTGAAAGCTGCTTTGGTTGACAAAATGATCCCTGACGACGAAACTTTCTATCCCGAGTATCAAGTGCGTCTTTGTACATTAGGCCACGGTACGTGAACTTAAAGATGGAAAATTTTGTTTTCCTGCTGACGATTGTTTTAATGAACCTCAAATTGAAGTCATCCACCAGTAAACGCAAGTCACACCTTTTTTTAAACCTCCAGTTTGTCCGCAGCAGGGAAACGCAAATGTAAGGTGACAGTTTTTCTCTGGGCAAGGCAACGTTTTCCTAGCTGTTTACAGCAATTAATAACTCTTGAATTAAATTACACATTTCTGTTGACAGATGGGGGAGTGGTATGCTGTGTCCCAAAGCAATGGAACTCAGACTGTATCTTTCTACAAAGAAGAAAAAGAGTTATACAGCTGTGCAAAATGGGTGCAAAAAATTTGCTGCCATTTGAAAAGCCGTTTGGTTCAATTTGAACAATTTCTTTACGAGGATGAAAGATACTGTTTTTTAAAAACCTATATTGGCTCATTAGCACCGAAAACGCTATTAACTTTAAAAACCGCAGATCTGACGAAAATTCACCGCACTTACGGCAAACCTTACTTTTTTAGCAATATTTAGCACTGCCACCTGGACCAGTTACATAATCTGCACTCATTGGTGTTTTTGAACGCGGGCCTTAACTTGTCATAGAAATCTCTATAGACGTTTAAAAACGGCAATGTCCTAGAAAAGCAATCAATATAATTATTTTCTAAAAATTTGGGATCGGAAGGGATCGAAAAAGATTAAAAACAATCATTTTTTATAGTTTTCTGTCAAAAACAATCAAAAACGGTCAGTTCTTGCAACATTTTGACCATTTTTGGTGGGTCTGATCAACAGGGCGGCTCATAATAAATGCACTAATTGTTAAATACTGACCGCAAGTGCTCTGAAATTTTGATGGGCGGCTGTGGTTGTCGTGATGGAATCAAGATTGACAGCTCCTGTGCCGCCTCTGTATTGAAAAATTTCCAGTCTGTTCAGATGAAGGTCGGTTAAACCTACTTCATTGGCCGTTGATAAATAATTGTCGAAAAATAACCCTTCCAGTGTATCACTTGAAGCCATCAAGAACTCCCTGAACGCTTCACTATCAGCCTAAACAATTCAAGAATGCCGATAAATTAACAAATTTTGGTAATGTGTTGAATTTAGAACTCTGATCTTGTTCGCAAATGAGATCTCTGATTAAGTGATCACAAAAAATTCTCGGGAACCTTGAAAATTCTTCAATTTTCAAGGTTCCCAAGAATTTGGTTGTCTCTGGCGTAATAAGAGCCAAGTATAATCAACGCTCTGATTCAAAGAATATCGAAGTCTTGGATGAATATTGTTTCAGAGCGGTGATCAGATCATTTTATAGACTTGAAAAGTTTTGATTTACAGCCTCAACTTTTTACTGGTGTAATTCATGCCGTTTTTAAAAATGAAGTTTATAAAATGAAATCTTGGCCTGAACTTATCAATTCTTGAGTGAAGTTTGATCCAACATCTCTGTAATCTTGAGCATTATTGCCTTGTTTCTACAGTCTTAACGATGCAACAGACAGGCCGCCATTCATAACGTTTTGCATGACGCAACTTTCCTCAAAATTTTAAATAAATGGTTTCATGTTTTGATGACTATATAAAAACTTGATGCCTTTTTTAAAACACTCAGCTAAATTTTTTATGTTTGTTAAATCATAACCTACCTGACCACTGACACTGAACTCAAAGTCAAAGAATTTGAACAAATGGGTGAGGAGTTTACGCTCAGGGCTCTTTTGTTATCCAATCAGAGTGCATGAGTATTAAAAAGAGGTCGAGACGCAAAAAAAACGCAAGAGCTGATAGTGGCGATGAACGGGCAGTTGAAAATAAAAGAAGTATTTTAAAAAGAATTTTAAGTAAAAATTATTTAAAAATTCTTTTAAAAAAGTATTTTAAAAGAAGTAAATAAAAAATTTTTAAAAAATATTAGACTTTTTTGAAGAAGTTTTGGTGGAAAATCAAGTTCAAGAATAAAGCGAAGTTCAAGATATCTCCAAATACGACCTACCATGAAACAAAAATGTCATCATACATAACAAGTAATAAAATAAACAATTTTTATCCGTTTCATGTGCCAATCTTGTGGGTGTTTTACTCATGTGAATTAAAATCATACCAATTCTCTTTTCCATAGAAACCATTCTTTTGGCATGAATGATGTTGGATTTGGTTTAACAGGTATCGAACAGGACACAGTTTTTGGGTTGCCCGGTGATCCTCTGTTCCTTTGTGGATTCATTTTTTTACCACATCAGTCGATGAGATTAAATTGATGTTGACATCCACTTTTTCAACTGACATTTTTGTTAGTCTTTCAGGTAACAAAACATTTTATTTTTCTGTTGCTTTCTTGAAGCCTCAACTGAAACTATTTCCTGCGAACCCCAAACATCTTTTTAAAAATTAGCTATATAAATTCAGACGAGCAAAAAGAACAGTTGCAGAGGTCTCGAGCTTCAAACGTCTTTTTTTTTCAGTAGTGGGCAAACACTATGCCAAATTATACAAGTGTCAGTCTTGTGCAAGTTTTGATCAAGACTTTCAATTTTAAAATAAAATCTTGACTAAGACTTGGCAAGTAAAAATCTAATTCTTTGCCAAGACTTGGCAATTCTCAATCACTTCAATTTTAACATAAAATTTTTGTAATTTTTCTTATTTTATTTTTCTAAATCACTGACAATTTTACATACTGGTCGGATATAGCCCTTAGGAACCACAGAGTTATCTATTTTCTAGCATAAAAGAGCTGCCTTGAGGTTATATTATAAAAATTATAGGAGCAAGGGGCAATATTTGCAGTGAATCACACATCCGACTTCAGTGAATCGACAGTATCGTTTGGGGCAGTTTAATCTGCTTCAATGCATGTAGAATCAGATTGATAGCTATATAAATTGGAACAATTCAATTTTGTATGTTTTTTCTTATGGTAGACCAATCAAATGTAAAATAGAGTGCGACAGCAGTATCGACAAAAATAGGAATTGAAGTTGGAAAACTGATTTTCAATCAAACCAATTAGATTCATGGAGATTTTTAGGATTTCAACTTTAGTTGAACCCAAAAACACTTCTTTTGCATTAATTGTTGTTGTTGCGTGCCTTCATTAGAATTATTTAAAAAAACACAAACAACTCACCTCCGCAAAACCTGTTCCCGTAAAATAGATAAAAATAATTTTGATCTTCATTTGCTTCAGATACGACAATAAGTTAGTATAATTTCTAATAGGGCTATCGATAGTATCAATTAGCAACAACTTCTCGTCACCATCTCTTTGATTATCGAGCCAATTTTCAGTGTCGGGATTTGAAATGTAAAAGTTTGCTGAGAAATTTGTCGGTGGTATGTTGCGCAACACAGATAATTAGCATTAAAGGAATGCTTATTAAATGCGCACTCAGCTATCAGTCCATTCTCGCATTTGCAGGAGGAATCGGCTTTACAGAGTTCCAAAGACAATACTTGGTATGCCAAAAAAGCGATAAACAAAGTTACTTTGAACAACATTATTTGAAAGATGTATAAGTTTTTGGGGAGTTTGACGAAGAGCTCACTTGATTTTTGGTTTTATGGCTCTGTTTGATTTAACTAACTGAAACTGAAGGCTAATTATGCTATAATGCTGAACTTTTCTCAAGAAATGATATTGGTTATCTCCAACAGGTCAGCTTGCCGACTGATTGCGATTTAGATGATCTTAATTACATAAAAGTTCGTCTAACCCCCTCAATATAATGCCAAAATGTCGTTACCCTACCATTTCAAATTTGACTTATTATTATCCATAAAACGTGACTCAAATTATCCATTTACAAATCAAATTAAAGCTTCAGCTTATATCAACAATAACATTAAATGCTGCGTACACACACTGAAAGAGGTGGCAGAATTATGAGTCGATGATTTACATCGGGTACAAAAATAAAATGTGGGGTGAGATAATAATTCAATCTGGGTCATAATTTTTGTCGCGCCAAACACGCGTTGGTTTTCATAGAACCCTAATAATGCAATCAACATTCTGACTAACTCTGCCGCAGTCAAGCTAAATCGAACCTCAAATCCGCTTATTCAAATCCGGAGGCCAGTTTATCCAACAATATAAATATTCACATTTTTTCATATCAGCTTTTAGGCTAGCTGAGAAAGCTGATAAGTTGTTAAGATAAGCAAAATTTAATTTTTACAGAATGTCAATCTTGCGACTAAAAAGATAGTTGATGGTTTTTGCATAGCGTGGCAAAGTTGATCCAAAATCTTTTTGTTATTATGTGTTCAGTCTTGTTGCTCTTAAAGAGTCTTTTATTACAAAACTCTGAAACTAAATAGAAAAAATAAGTTTTGTACCATGATAGCTTTCCATCAGTTTTTTGGGAATTTTCAAGAAAAATTCCTAGTTTGGTGAATTTTGCAGGCGATTGTGAGTAGAAAATCTAATATGATATAAGATCAACAGATACAACATTTACCATTGCATTAAATTTATCCCTGATTACAGTCACGCAATTCTAAACTGTCTCTATTGTCTACTCATAGTCACGGTTATCCATTGTTTGCTCCGTAGAATAATAAGTGTTTTAAACCGCACAATTTTGCGCAATTTCGCTCTAGTTAACAAATATGCGCGCAACTTGAGTGAGACCTGGAAAATTGTCAATCAAACGAAAGGTAACCCGAATGGCAAAACCTAAAACATGCTCTTATGGCATTGATGAGAAGATTGAATAAAAAAATATAAAACTGATCAGTAAAACGAATTTCTTTCTAGAAAAGAACAACAATTGCAATCATTTAACAGAAAAGCGATCAGTTGTGAGCACCTTATTTAGGCGTTAAAATTATACTACTGAAAGTCTCAACAGAAAAAAAAGATATTTTTTGTCAAATCCGAAAGAATAAAATATTGCTAACTGGAGAGCAGCACAAATATAAAAAAGACACAAGACAAAGGAAATCAGGAATTTTTGAACTCCAGGTCTGAAAATCAGATTAGTCCAGCAGACCCAACAAAAAAACGATCGGCTTTGGGCGTGAAACGCAACCAACTGTCAATACTTTGCTTGCAAACTACAAGAAAGCATGTCAAAACACAGGAATGCGAATTAATCAACAGAATTCTCATCAATGTTCAACAAGTATGTTACACTTTAGACTTCAATATTAATTTTAAAAATTCATATTGGTTTAAGTATTTTTAAAGGAAATTCCATTGGATTTTCATATTCTTTCAGAAATTTTTTCTAAAAAGAACGTTCGAAATTCCTGCAAAAAACCGTATCATAGCGTTTGACTACATTATATACAGAAAATTCAAATTTTCCAATGGAAAAAAACCGACCATTTTTCACGTCTAAAATCAAACATACCGCCGATCTCTTACGCTTGAATAACGAACATACCGAATTTTCTAACACCGAACAAACTGAATCCCTCTGGCGTCCAAAAATGACCATACGGAATCTTTCTTATGTTCGGAGCCAACAATATCGAACAAACCGAACATATCGAAGGCTTTGTACGTTCGAAACCAAAGATATCGAGGATTTCTTGCAAAGGTTTTGTCGTAGTTGTGCTGCTCAACTAGGGGTCTCATCATTAGAAACAAGTAAAATTTTAAGGAGTGACATGATTGAAAAAAAGATTCAAAGAAAATTTGGATTGAAAGGTTTTCCTCATTTGACAAATGGGTAAGAGATGATCCTGAAAGAAAACACAAAAATGAAAGCAAAATGAAAAACGAAATCTTTTTTCAGACACACTTTTTGCTACAATTGGCTCTTCACAAAATAAACCTTTAAGGTTTTTTTATTATTTAAAAAAGTAGAGATGAAAACAGCAAACACGCCGAAAAGATAAATGTTTCGGATAGAGCCTATGCGGATAGAGGTTTCAAATCCTTAGGATATTTTTAGGACAAACTCGATCATCTAATTGGTATTACAGACACTGGAACTAAAAAATCAAAGGAAACTAATTGATCGCAATACTTTTTTGGTTTTAAGAATACAATTTTTGCCTTAAAATTCAAATTTTTATCCGAGTGAATAATATTTTATGCAGCTGCTACAGTAGAGATACAGATCTTATTTTATGAAGGTGGTTACCAATTACTTTCATCACTTTCTATTTCAAATAGCTATTCCTGGTCTCCGTTGACCTGGTTGTAATTTTTACGCAAATTGCCTGTTTTTGTTATGAGCTAAAGTTTTGACGGTTAACAAATTGCAGTTATTTATATCACTACCGTGTTGAGCGGGTGATTTTGTTTCATTGGATAACACTTGTGGGAAAAACGTTTGTTTTCAATAACCATAGTTTTCAAAAATCAATAGTATTATTGAAGAGTTTTTGAACTTTACATCCCTATCGACTTTAACGTTGACATCTGACATAACAATCATCTACAGAAAACACGCCGGTAAAAATCAGTTTTTTAAATTAGAAAATGTTGAACACAAAAGAGCGTTTAATTTGGCCTGCAAGGAAAGTAGGCCAAAACATGAATTCTAGAAAAACCCGTGTGCCTATATCCGAATCGCGGATGTTGAAACGTTTTTCTAATGATATAATCCTTCCTTTTAAACTTCTCCTGAGGCAAAAGATTTCATTGCAGCCAAATACAAAATTTTGCATCAGAATGATTTTTGCTTACTGGTTGTATTTTTCCGCTCGGACATGATTCGTATTCGGTAAGTTTTGAAAACTCATCAAGAAATTGAAGATAAATTTTTGTTGGTGGTTACGGAACAAGTACTCGTTTCAAGTGGTAACGAGGAAATTCATATTCAGTATCTCATTGCACGGTATTTGTGAAGTGCTCAACACAATCTATTTCAGTTGCAAATGGAAATATTTGTAGCGCACGACTATAATTGTTCTGTTTTCAATGCTTTTGGGAATTAGTTCAACAATATGTTCAGGAACCTTCTGTAGTGAGTTTCGTTTAACACAGTGGAACCGCCAACCTATGCTACCATCCGCGTCTGAGAGCATGGAGTGTTTGCTGCGGTTAAAACGTATAAAGCTAAGTGATTGTTTGACGTAGCTTATTATAAACATTTACATTGAAATCGGTCACAATCTCAGCCAAGATGAGGTGCGCAACCCAAGCCAGCCGTGGTCAGACAGAGTTGGATCGCGCACGGGGGGTGGTAAAGCGCGACCAATCCACAGAGTCTGGCTCCATTGTCTACGGTCTTACGGTCTGGATTGTCTGATCAGGACCCCATCCAGAGTCTCCACTGTCAGATCAGAGCACTACATACGGTCTGGACAGTCTGATCAGAGCCCCGCCTAGAGTCTGGATAGTCTGTTCAGAGCCTGGTCTAGGGTCTGGCTAATTTTGTGGTATGGTCTAGATAGTCTGAACAGAGCTCTTTCCAGAGTCTGTATGGTTTGATCAAAAAATTTTCCAGAGAGTGGAAAGTCTGATCAGAACCAGGAGTTCCCGCCGAAAACGGCCAGTTCCTCGAAAAAAGAAGATATAGCTAAGCCCAGTGGGACTGTTTTTTGAAGAGCACTTCCCAATTTTACTTGATGAATATCAAAGGCCACGCCAAAGACTATGCTTGATAATTGTTCTGGAGCTGAAGACATTTTTTTTTATTTCAAACTAACATTTTTAACGGAAAAACTCAAAAACCATATCCATAAATGACACATGGACAAATATATTCTGAAAAAATATATTATACCAATGATTGCTGGTACTTCAACAGTTAAAAGTGTCAGTCACAGTACCGCCAATGCGCAACCAAACTGGGCCTGGCACCCTCAGTGCGCGACCGATATGTGTCTGGCAACCCCAGTGCGCGACTGAAGTCGGTCTGGTACCACCAATGCGTGACTCAAGTCGATCGGACACCCCCAGTGTGCGACCCAAGTCTGTCTGATTGACTGATCAGAGCAGATTTTGCTCTGGATAGTCTGATAAGAGCTGACCTGGATCGCTCACCTCATCGTGGGCATTCGTTCATAGCAACGACTTTCTATGCCTAAATAATTTTCATTTAACTACTTTAATATCCTAATGTTGTTTCTGTAGCTGTTCTTTGAGGGTAAAAAAACATGCTCATTCCAGTATTGCCATGTAATTCATCCTGCCGTTTTTGCCACTATTCGAAATAGTTGTCAATTCAAGGCATCGATTACCGGCTGATCATCCTTTTGAGTGCGGCACAACAATTAAGTTTTTGTTTTGTCATTCAATTCTTGCTGAGGTTATAATCGTTGCAGATTTTTTTGCCAATCTGTAGCTGACTAGACTTCTTCCTTCGGCGCATTTTGTCTCTCTTTTCGTCTCTCTCGTGTGAGAATCTTGCAAGTCTCAAGTCTTGCAAGTCTTCTCACCAGACACTCATTAAATAACCGTCTTATGAAGAAAATGTTCATTTTATCAAATGTTTGGAAGAGTAATTCATGAAAATCGTTTTTTTACTTCAGACATCTGTCTTGTTTTGACTGCTCCAGAGTTTGTGAACACTTATCAGAGTGCTCTGTAGATGCTCAATCATTTAGAAATGCAATTTAAATTGATATTTTGCATTGATATTTTATTTAATTTGTTGTGGCTTCTCAAGATTTTCACTGGAACACCAACTTCATGGCCTGCTCTCGAGTTTTAAACCGGCTTTTTTCTTCACTGGAGTTCAATTGACTAACTTCTTCTCGTCCAGACTCTTTTCTCTATCGCTCGATTATTCAAGGTACGGTAACTCTATTGGATTGCAGTTAAGAACAACTTAAGTGATATTCTATGTTCGTTCTTGTACTGAAGTTTGTAAAGCTTCAATGAAGGATAGTTTTTCTGCTGATTTTGGGCGAAAACTGCGCTAACTTGGAAAGTTTCTTTTGTGGGGATCCAGGAAAATGATAGATCCAGCAAAGTTTTTTAATAGATTCCTTTTTCCAAAAACAAAAAACTAGCAATATCTAAGTAAATCGGGCACCACAAAAAAACGAACTATCATTTTTAATGTAAGACTTACTGATCGCCGATTGGTTATTCATTTGTTTTAAAAGTTTTTTGAACAGTATATCAAGTAACTGATCTATATGTCCGTAGCACTTAATGCCTAAAATGTATAGCATTTGACAAATAACTTAAAACGATGGCATGAAATCGTTAACAATTTTGGGAGTAAAACTCTCAGTTAACAGAAATTAGACAAAATCTGATCATTTTTGAAACATATTATTGCTAAAATCAACACTTAGAGCAATTTTGTTTACAACATGCTAAAATATTTGGTTGCAAAGTATTTCCCTATCTAAACTAAGTGCGCTGCACGGATTATCAGTCCCAAGTAGAATGAATTGTGAATTGTTTCGAGTTATCTTAAGTTGTAACTTTTAAATTTTGAAACATTTTTATTTAATCTCTCGAATGCTCAAACGACTGTTTAATAGTGACGGAAACATTGCCTTTGAACTCTGGATCTTGGAAACGCTATTTTTAAAAGATTTATCTTTTTCCAAGAACAGTTAATTAGCAATATCTAAGACTCACTAATGTAAGACTCACTGATCGGCGATTGGTTGTTCAATTGAATTGTTTCGAAATTTTTTTAAACAGTATATCAATTAACTGCTCTAAATGCTTGTAACATTTAATGCCTAAGAAGTATAGCATTTGACAAAGAACCAAAAACTAAGGCATGAAATCATTAACGAATTAAAGAGCGAAACAATCAGTTAACAGAAAATCGACATAAATCTAATAATTTTTGGAACAAATTATTGCTAAAATCAACACCTATGCCACTTTTGCTTACCACATGCTGAACTATTTGATTGCTAAGGATTTCCGCACCTAATTTTAGTGAGCTGCATGGATTTTCAGTCCCAAGTTGAATGAAATGTGAATTGTTTCGAGTTATCTTAAGTTGTGACTTTTCAATTTTGAATTATATTTTTTGATCTCTCGAATGCTCAAACAACTATTTAATAGTGACGGAATCATTGCAGGGAGTTTGAACCCTAGATCTTGGAAACACATTTTTGATAGATTCTTTTTTTTTCAAAGCAGTTAAATAGCAATATCTAAGTAAATCCGGCACCACAAAAAAAACGAATTATCATTTTTCTTGTAAGACTCACTGATCGCCGATTGGTTTTTCAACATTTTTAAAAAAATTTTAAACAGTATATCAAGTAACTTCTCTATATGCCCGTAACACTTAATGCCTGAGAAGTATAGCATTTGACAAAGAACTAAAAACTAAGGCATGAAATCATTAACAAATTAAAGAGCGAAACAATCAGTTAAGAGAAAATTGACAAAAATATGAGCATGTTTGCACTAAATTACTGCTAAAATCAACACTTATGGCAATTTTGTTTACCACTTGCTAAAATATTTGGTTGCTAAGGATTTCCCCACCTAAAGTTAGTGGGCTGCACGGATTTACTGACCTGCTACAATCTTCATTTGCAATCTTGACCGTTGATGGTGTCACTACACCATCGTAGCAGATGACGAGTTAGATATTTCGTCACATTTCGTATTTAAATCACATCACTGAGTCATTCAGCATCAAAACAATTTTTATTTCTCGAGGTTTGCAAACGATTTCTTTGATAAAATATGGGTCTGATCATAGCTCAATTTGGGTCTGGACCTCAACCTGGGATGGATCTCTAGTTCTGTTGGGGGATATATTCGTATTTACATCTTTTGCAGAATAAATCGACATATGCAGGAACCATTTTGGAAGATTGCCTCAGATCATGGTAGCAATCATTGAATATCATAAGTGGATCACATGACTTTTTTCGTTCCCACAGGAAGCGATCCAGGTTGGGTGCTGTAAGTTCTTCAGGACCGTCACTCATTGCAGTCAGTGTATTTTTTACTACTTGCTAAAAAGTCATTTGGATGGTTGAGTACTTCAGCAGCAAGGCTGAGGTTGTTCAAGATTGCACCCATGATTTTTTTAACTTCGAGCAACTCCTACCCTGATTTCACCAAAGTCTGACGCTCCAGTTGTGATGAATGATCACAGAGCGTTTCTTGTCTACATCCGTTTCAATCTTGGCTTTGTCCTATTATTCCATATATGCTTTCAGTTCCTGCTGCTCCAGCAGATCGTTTGTCTTAGTCAGCGGGCCCGGGCCGAGGTTTTTACCCAAAAATGAATCTCTACATTGCAGTTGGCATGATTTCGTGTTCAATATAATCACAAATACGATCTGTACCTCACTGTTTTTGAGAGAAGTGAAGAAAAGCGTCATCTCGTCAAAATTTTCACATCAATTGGTCCCAAGTAGTCAAATGAGGTGAGGTTGATTGGGACCTATTCCCATAAAGTCCTGTTCAATGGATTTCCGCCATCGATACGTGAATTTGATTGATGTTACTGTGCCAAAATTTGACGTTACTGTGCCAGAGTTTTACTTAGATTCTGTCTTTTTATTGAACGTTGAGATACAACTCTCAAACAACTTTTGGTCAACTAGATGCTTCCTTAGTATTACTACTAGATGCTTCGCATTATACTCTTAGTTTAAATTCTTCTGATTACCTGATACTCTAATATTATATTTATCGGAAAGTAAAGAACGTACAGATTTGGTTATATTCAAGTGTTTCATGTATCTTTTCTTGGGTCTGGAAATCCGATTTGAAACACTTGAAAAACTTACGGTTTGGAGAAATCCAAAAATTTCGTCTGCTTTGAGGGGTACTTTTTGTTTTAAATTGAATCTCCACCAAGAGTTCAGCAGAAATTGCATCCGTATCCTTAGGAGTGAATTTATTTGATATGAGTAAAACAGTGCTAAGAAAATGTATAAGACAATTCTGTGGTTCACTTTTGTTGAACCTGCTTGTTGTGTTCCATGAAAGAGATGAAACTATCAGCAACCACATTCCAGTTCAAAGCAGATGACAACTTTTTAACAAAATTTTAACAACTTTTTTCTTCTGTCTTTCTCTTGGATCCTTGAATTCTTTTTCTGTTGTAATTCGTTTTTTCAGTTTGAATCCACCTTCTTTTAGGATATTACGCCACGTTCGGTATGCATTAACTGCTTCTTGTTGGGTCGTGACCAACTCTAGGAATTCGTCAATATATAAAAGACTGTTGTGATGAGTGTTTAATCAGAGTTTGTATTTACTTTTGCCTACTGATGCAATGAATGTTTTGTGCAGTTCGGCGAGTTCAGCGCTCACAAATACGTGTCGTGTGTAACTTCGTTTTACCTCATCACGACCTTCTCGTCAAAAAAAATGCTAATTGTAACCATCGGCTGTCATCGCTTAGGACAGTCATCTGTAGCAATATTCCTCTTTGTCTGCAAAATACTTCAAATCATGCTCTGAAGCAAGTGTATTTCAGATAAAAACTTGCGTGATACAACAATTTACCTGAAGCAAGTGTATTTTAGATAAAAACAGCGTGATACAATTTTTGTTTTTCTCGGGATTATAAGAATTGAATACAAGAGTTTTTGTCTGCAGACGTTGTTTTTGAGAAATTGGTTGCCCCATTGCGGACTAGAAGTCTTCTGACTTTTTCACGTGAAGGCCGGCTTCGTATCATTCATTGCTGAATTGTGTTTTTGGCCCCAGTGTCTTGATTGATTGTTATCTGTCTCTGCAACTACATTGCAGTTTGAAGATTCAAACTGAATATCACACAATTTGCTCAGCTGACTAACTAATTTGTCATCTGCTTTTAATGTTGCTGTTGTAACAAAATTCACGTTTTGTTTTAATGATAGTTGTTCACCTATTGGCCAGCTACTTTTTGTTCTTACTGCCCATAGTGAAGGAATATGTTCTATTTTTCAAATCAAAACGGCAAGGTATGTAGTCTTTTCTGAAAAAAAACTTTACTTTCATTTAAAAGAACGTTTAAAAGAATTGTGAATTTTTTTTAAAAATATGATATTTCACTGCCCCCAATGGTCGAGGTTCTCGTTGACTGAAACAGCGCTCTACAGTATCTCGGACTTGACATTATGTGATCACTAGATTCCTGCTATTAACTGCTATTAACAGGGACTGTTTTGGCGTTGATGTTGAAGTTTCTTATCCATCGAGTTGTCTACAAACAAGATGGAGAATCCCGAGTCACACATTTTCAGACAATTTAGTAATAATTATCCATAAGCAAGGTTGATGCGCTTTGCTGTACGTTCTTCGTATATATTATTGATTTCTATTGCCACTGTGTCACCTGAGACACTTGTCATGGCTTGCTTCGTTGAGGCGTCACTATGCAGGTGTCTTTTTATTGTCGTTTTTCACAGTTGGGTACATTGCAAGTTCTGCTTTTGCTATCATTTGACAGATGACATTGTATTTCAATGAATTGAAGCAGAACATCAGCTTCTGGACGTTCTCTCATCGTCCCTTTACTTTAATTGATTTGCAAATTCACAAACATAATCAAACTGTTTGCCATCTTTGAAGGGAGATCCAAAATTGCTTGAAATGTTGAAGTCTATTGCTTTTCAAGCACAGGAATTCGTTTTTTAGTTTACTGTAGTTTGATAAACTATTACGATTAAACTATGCGTTTTTTGGTGCTGTATTCTTTTCACGAAGTTTAGCTGTTGGATCCCCTAATCATCTAAGACGATCACTTTACATTCAAGCCAACGATTATCTCGAAAGGTTCATATTCATTAGTCTTTCAGGTGCCAGGAGAATTTGCTTGTTGCAGAACGTGTTACTCTATCTGTTTCTAGTTCAGAACTTTATTGCGATGGACGTTTTTTGTCATCATTTCTGCTAGAAGTACCGTGCCTGACTAGAGCTTGTGCATATGTGCTCTTCAACTGAGCGCAGACTATTACGCCTGGTCTAACAAACTTGTTGAGAGAAAGAAATTAATTGAAGTGGAATAGTATGACTTAGCGCAAATTCCGATCTTCGATATTGCTGTTTTTGAAGGAAAGTTTTCGGGTACTGCATCTTCTCAGTTTCGTTGATAGGTTTTTGATTAACGACACTATCATAAAGTCCAGACGACTCCGGTCACTCTAAACGATTCCCTGAAAGAGCTGTTGAGGATACAATCATTACTTTTCGGAAAGGGAATTGCGGCGCAATTTGCTTTACGGAGATGATTTTGGGACTTTGAATAATTTCTTTGTTTTCATCTTTGTGCTCAACTTACTCCGTTGGGAAAATTGCTCTTCGATCCATGAGCGTAAGTAACTTGAGAACTTCTCTGTTCCTATTGTTGGTTGAATGCCAAATTGAAGCTGACGATAACATTGCTCCGGTTGCAACACTGGAATCCATTGTTACACCATTGCTACACATTCATTTGATACCCAGGGCGAGGTTTTCGTTTGTCCTCGTTTATGATGCAGACCATTTTTGAACGCACACACGGTGCGTTCAAAAAATACACAGTCGAGGATTCTTGTTTAACGAGCTGCATAAACGAGCACGTACTTTAGGGCGAGCACCATTAACGCACCAGGTACTTACGGCCGAGCCAAAGTCAGCAGCATAGACGCACCAATTCTGGAACATAGACGAGCCACGTTCTGCCACATACACGAGCCACCTTCAGCCCCACAGACGAGCTAGAAATTTTATCATAGGCGAGCTAAGGTCTGCACCATACACTTTTTAAACATCTTTTTTTATAGAAGTACTGTCGGAAAATTATCTCAAGTTGATTGAAAAGTCTGGATCTTAAACTTTTTCGGTCTTTCTGAGTCTTTTCATAAATCAAACGATCCAAAGTCTATCATATCGCATTTCGGCCTGTACGTGTCTTTTCATAAGCGTTTTGAACGAGCACATGAAAGCACCGAAATTTTGAACGAGGCAAAGTCTGGATCATAGGCATTTTTGGTCTGCCTGGGTATTTTAATAAGCAAAAATAGTATTGATGGGTATTTTAATAGATCATTTTGAACGAGGACCTCAACCTGGGATCTTCATATTATTCTCTCAGCCGTCGCTCTTCGTCTTGTTTTACAATCAAGGTTTCCAGATCTATTCAACTTCACTTGTTTCGATGAGCGCGATATCAAGCCAACAATGAGGCCTCATCTACTCCAAGACAACCTCCAAGAAAACCCATCATACTCTTCACTGTTATCGGCTAATCCACCTCCCGTGCCATTCACGGTTTTGATCGGCCTATTTTAGATGCCACTAGCAATGTTGTGTTCCTCAATCGGTGGTTTCCTTCTGTTTGATCAAGCCATAGTAATTACTCTTTTATAGTAAAAACCCTTGAATGCCAACATCTGGTTCAACTAATTGGGTAAGATCTGCGTCTTTGGGATTCACGTTTTATTAACAGCTCTTTTGAGTTCCAGCTTATTGAAATGTGTTTGTCTGTGTCTCTGGAAACATTTGGGATTTTCAACTTTTTCACCGGACTGACGTTTTTTACGATTAAGAATAATTTTCTTTTCAGAAGCAAACATTCTTGAAAAATCTTTTCCATAGTTTTCTGACATCGCTTCAATATTGCCCTATGTCCTCGAGCTGCTGTATTGGTACAATTTTCACAGCTTGCTTGCTTTTCAAGTTGTTTTTCTGCGTTGTTCTTCACTGGATTTCAATTGACTAACAGTGTCATTCAAATTTTATTCACTCGGCTGTTTAGCAAAATTTAAGTTCAAGTGACTTTATTTAAACATGCCCTAAAGGATACACTACATTTTTTCTCGTACTGAAGTTCATACGCTTTTAGTCGTTATTAATTTTGTTGTCCATTATTTTTAGGAAAACTCAGCTAACTTAGAAGCTTGGTCAACTTTTTTTCCTAGCGAAAAAGTCACACAAAAAGACTAAAGTTGGTTAAAAATCAATTTATACTGAAAACGAAAACAACTTTCAAAATTCGATTATGGCGTAGAAAATACTGTATTATTCACTGGTCGCTGTTTAGTTAATCAGGTAAAGCTATTAAATTCAATACTTTCAGAGAAAATGTCATGTAACTGCATAATATAATTTTTTACAGAGATGATATATCCGTTGCAGAAGATCCCTAACACATATGGCATCGGGCCTTTAATAGAGAACTAAAGGATTACTTAACCAACTAAGAGGAGAATGTGAACAAAAAACACAACAAAATATGGGTACTGCAAAAAGCACCAAATTAGTGCTGAAGTCCAAACAAAACGATTTGTAGCATCTATGTTCGTTGGGTCAATGGGCGTAACCTAACCACAAGCTGACGCCGTGGTTTCTCAGCAGTTCCCTTCCTAATATTGACGGGAGATCTCTACAAATCAGCAGCCGCAATTATTAAAACTATCCATTATTGACTGAGTTGGAGATTTTTCTATTTGTATTTTTGTTTAATAAACAGTCTCTATTTCTTTAAGTGTGATCATTCATCCTTCTGCTTTTTAGTGACGCTAAAAATTTTTTGCGCTTGTAAAGAGTGATTTTGTTTTTAAAAGTCTGGTTTTGAATATCCATACTTGGCTATGAGCTCAGCGAAGTCAAGTCTAGTTTTGGATGAAGTTCCCTTGGTAACATTAAGAGGTTAATCGTTGCCAGCAACGGTTGATTTGGTGGTCTGCTGTGTAACACCTATGGTACCATACGTTCCTTAGTGCTCTGACAAAAAAGAACTATCCCAAAACAAACTCACATATTAGCTAAACAAAGTTTTTTCCAGAAATTGGCAACATAAACGGTTAGCATGTATTAGCCTTGTAAGGATGGCAGCTGTCCTGCAGGACACTTGTGAAAAAGTCCGTAGCATGCAAGACTTTTGTGGATTGTAGTCTAGTGTCACAATAATTCACAGAACAACAACGTTGAGGGGTTATTCAGGCCGAGGTGTCCACCTGCGTTCCACCGCTATTAAGCGAGAAAAAAGGTGTAAAGCAATTTCCACTCCTAAATAACAGGGAAATGCAGTGAAATTACATTTTTATCACTCCTTACACTCTTTACTCCGCTATTTACACTCTTTACTCCACTCTTATTACACTCTTAAAAATTACTTACGTTTGCACTCTTTAGTCGAGTTTTTAGTAGGGGAAAGAGTGGAAAAGTGTAAATATAAAGAAATTAAACTCTTATAAATACACTACAATTTTAAAGAAATAGTACATTCTTAGAAAAATACTTCAATTACACGGCTATGTAGTTCACCTTTTTCCCTTATTTGGGCGCGAAGCTTCTTGGGTCAAGCTGTGAAAAAATTGCAGTTCCCGAAGACAAATGTTTTCTGAATTTTTTGCAATAAGTTTTGAAACCACATCATGTGCAACTGTTTAAAAGTACGCGCACTGATTCAAAGGTTGCGCGCACCCAGCTGCGAGGATAACGCTATATGAAAAACGGTGAGCTGCATTTTTAATGTGACTAGAACATCTGTGGCCGTGCCTTTCTTTACGGCGCATCCTGTTCGAGGTACTCATTAATAAAGATGTCAACGCTTAAAAAAAGCAAAAAGTAACATTGGTAGTGAATGCGTTGGATTTATGTAGGATCTGCGCTTGAGATTGAAAAGAAAGCACTGCTGCTTTCATACGTAGAACTTGCATAAATTTGCGTTTCTCAGCTTAGACCTCACATAATTTTGCGTTGAATTTAGCCTTGATTTAACAAAATTTTGCGTTTCTGAGCCTACATTGTAGTTACACTTGGGAGAAAGTAGATGAGAGAGGGTTAAACGTTTCAGTAAAGCCTTGATCTTACAAATATTGGAATATTATACAGACAAAATATTTGTTTTGTTTCCATATTTATAAGATTAAAATTTAAACAAAAATTTCACCCCTTTCTCAACTACTGTTCCCAATTCTACTTACTAATGACATACCCCCAAGCTACCTACCCCGAGCCCACCAACCAATCCCAAAAGACTTTCCATAGTTTGTTAGGGGCGTACGTTTATTTTATTAGCTCACAACTTCAACGTTGAGTTTAGAGTACCTACACTTAAAGTCGTATTCATAAAGAAAACAGTGCTTACGAAAACAAAATTATCTTTGTACAGTTGCAGAAGAAGTGGCAGTGAAGCAGGAGGTTGGTGGCTTGAGTCTCACAAAGAGAGGTTTAAGAGTTGAAATGGTGAGACAACAAAGCATAGAAACGCTAATTTTATGTGATATTGCATAATTACTTAAGATCTACCTTTAGAAACCTAAAAATATGCATTATAACTGGTAAAAAGGGCTGACAATTTAGAATACTTGTTTTCATCGCAAAATTTTGCGTTGAAGCCTTGAAATTACCTCTCTAAAATCAACAAACTCAATGCCATTACCTATAAAATTCGCGGTGAATTTTCTAAGCGTAAACCTAACATAAGTTCAACGTGTTTTGTGTTTGGGTGGCCGGGAAGGGATAGGTAGGTAAGTGCTTGGGGTGCGGGCTGGGGTGTTACCATAGTAGGTAAACTTGGGGGAAAGTAGATGAAAGAGGGTTAAATGTTGCAGTAAAACCTTGATCTTACAAATATTGAGATTTTATACAAAGTCTCAGTCAGACAAAAAATATTTGTAATATTATTATATTTGTAAGATCAATGTTTACAGACACATTTTCTACCATTCCCTTAACGACTGTTCCCATTTCTACTTACTAATGATATCCCCAAGCTACCTTCCCCAGCGCACCACCCAATCCCAAGACACTTCCCATAAAACACTTCCCATACTTTTGTTTTATTAGCTCACAACTTCAATGTTTAGCTTAAAGTACCTAACCTTAAAGTCGTATTGATAAAAAAACAGTGTTTACAAAAACTAAACTAACATGTTTTAGTTTTAGAAGAAGCCGCATTCATGCAGGAAATGGGTGGTTTGAGCCTCACAAACAGAGTTCTAAGCGTTGAAACAATGCGAGAGCAACTCATAGAAACGCTAATTTTCTATTATATCGCAAAATTACTTAAGATCAACTCTTAGAAACGCAAATATAAGTTAAAAAACTGATAAATACGGTTGAATTTTCAGTGTGCTTACCTTTATTGTATAATTTTGCGTTGATGCGTTGAAATTACCTCTCTAAATTAAAAAAAAAACTCAATATCATCACCTATAAAATTTGCGGTGAATTTTCTAACTTGTCAACGATGGTTGCGGCTTATCTTGCATACTTTTGCAGAATTTTTTCCCCGGTTAGCTGAGTTGCCCGAATTGCATCCCGGGCTGACGAATTGTGGCTAAATCATGTAAGACGTAAGCTGTAATTAGCCTTGATAAGTTAGAAAATGTACCGCACTTTTACTAACATATTTAGCAGTGAAAGCGTTGAGTCAATGCGGCGAGGCAAAAAAATTGAGTGAATTTTTCAACGCTATTTACCGCTAATTGTACCAAACGTTTGATTTCTAAGCTTAGATTTTACATAATTTTGATTTTCTTGGAATAGATAGCACATAATTTTTTTTCTTGTTTCACGTTGCTTGGTTTTGATTTTTCATGCCTGTATCTTAATTTTTTTTGCGAGTAATTTAGCTTTGATCTTATATAGTTTTGTGTTTATGAACGTTTCTCTTACACGCTTTTGCGTTTCGTAGCGAAGTTCATTCAAATTGTTTCACGTTTCTAAGCAAAGATCGTACATAATTTTGACGATTCGAGCCTATATCTTTAAAAGAACTTGGCGTTTCTAAACCTAGATCTGGCATAAATTTAGCACTCACTTTTTGGCGCTTATCGTAAAAATATAAGCTTTTGATTTTTCAAAGATCTTACTGAAACAAATTAAATATTTCTCTCACATAAAAAACCATTTAACTTAGCGTTGATAAAATATCCGTTGTTTTTAGCTGCATTTTGTAAAGTCTTTTAAATTCCATAGCCAATTGTTCAGTTTATTTAATTTAAACCGTGACTTTGCTTCACAAAAACAAAAATTCAGAAAACTTAGGTAATGGAACCCCCTCCCAATTACCCCTATATAGCACAATTCCCCCTCCTGCACCTCACCTCCCCCAACCCAAAATCCCACATCAAAAAGAGGAATACCTCTTCCCCAGCTACTTTCCCCCAAACTTTGCGTAGTATTTCCATCTTTGCGAAGAACTTAAACGTTGAATTCAGGTTAGATCGACACTAAAATATTTAAGATCAAAGTTTAAATTTACGCGTTGAATTTATGGAAGATTTATGCCAAGAAACGCCAAAACTGTGCAAGATCTACGCTCAGAAATTCAAATTATTTAAAGATCGACGACGCTACGTTACTCGCAAAATGAAGGCTCTCTGTTTAGAGACAAATATATATTAAGCTTGAAAACGCATTATTCGCTATGATCTTCGCTGAGATATGAGACAAATAGGTAAGGTCAACTCTAAAGAAAACGCAAAATAATGCCAGATCTACTCTTAGAAACGCAACTTTATGTAAAGTAATTACAAAGCAAACAAAAAAAATATTATGGATCCACGCTTAGAAGCGACAAACTTTCTATTAAACGTCTAAAACGACTGTCGTACAGATTAGCAATCTGTAGATTGAGTTGATTCGCGGTGCCGATTTATTCAAACTTAGTGTTCGAAAATTCTGGGTTAATTCGCGGAGCGAAATGACAGTTAATTTTGATGCTTGTTGAATTTATATTCTGAATACAGAATTATTGTAGAACTGGTGGAGCGAATGTTTGTTCTCTTTTTGAATGGGTATTTCGCTGATCGAAATACGCTTATTTTGTATCTTGTTTAAATTAAGGCTTTTTGCAGAGCGGAAACTAGTTTAAGAGAGAGACAACTAAATTGAATTCAGAAAATGAGCAGAATGATTCCAATTTAAGATTAACTAAAACTGATCAACAATTTGTTCACAATACTACATTTCCAATTGCGGCAACTTAAAATCACGGGACAACATGAACAGACAAAAGATATCATACACGGGATGTAAACAAAAATAAAATTGTGAAAACATAAGATTTGATCTTCAGAACAAGAACTAAATGATGAATGAAATAATGGTAAATGAAAATGAACTAAATTGAT
Organism: Convolutriloba macropyga; assembly: GCF_964194025.1. Taxonomy (NCBI): domain Eukaryota; kingdom Metazoa; phylum Xenacoelomorpha; order Acoela; family Convolutidae; genus Convolutriloba; species Convolutriloba macropyga. Next base: position 30,573,427 of record NC_134472.1, read on the forward strand.
TTAAATTAAAATGAACTTGATTAGCTGCACCAAATCAATAGCCCCCAGACTAGCACGTACTATTGTACCACATTTCCCCCTTGACAAAAATAAATGACAAAATTATTTATCAGAAAATTAATAACATATGTACTGGTTAAATAATTTATACTATAATGTTTTGAATCAGAGTGGTTTCATTTGTTAAATGTCAACAGTTTTTGGTTAAGTTTTAGCCGCTATCACTTTCATAATATCTTTCGGCTTCGCCGGCTGTCATCGCTGATTCTGGTCCTTCGTAATTGGGCGAGACGTAGAATTGTGTAGGGTACGATTGTGTCGGTGAACATGGGCCGACTGTAAAGTCAGATTCGCTTTGTTGGGTTTGGGCAGCGGCTGTCTGTATGGCGGAGATTATCGATTTGTTCTGGATTTGTTGTTGCTTGATGATTTGTCTCCTTTTGTTGCTCGCAATTACACCAGGACTGGATGTTGTAGGGGGACAAGTTTGTACTGATGTGACGGAATCATCTGACTCGGTAACCGAGGGTGTTGAACGTTTTCGTTTTAAAGGAATTAATGCAGCTGAGGCTTTTGTAGCGGCTTTACGTTTGGGTCTGCTAGGTGGCTCCGCTATAACAATTGAAGTAGATGGCATCTCCATTGGCACCGCGAAATCACTTCTTATTTCGGCGGGTTCTTTTGGCGGTGCTGTTATTGTCGATCTTTTTGGTTTAGTGGGCATTCGTACCCGAAGAGCGCGTGTGACATTAGAATGTATAGAAGAAACTGTACTGACATCATCGGCTAATTTTCTGTGCTTCATGCGTTTTCCTCCCTCTAGCTTCTTCCTTAATTCTTTCGCGTGATGGCTGATCAGTTCCTCGGTTGTTTTTCTTGTTGGTATCTTTGGTCGTCGATTTGCGTAGACCCTGTACTTCGGTTTGACGTTCGGCTTTTGTACCAAATTTCGCTAAGTCTAAATTTCTGATAGTTACGTCTCTCTTTCCTGGTTCTTTAATGACTGAGGTGAATGTATCCGTTTTTACAACCGAAGATCCTGGCGCCAACACGTCGTATAAGCCATCGAGGCTTTTCTTTGATCGTTTCGTACGCGGTCTCTTTTTCGCAAGTTTTACTTCTAATGAAGCTTCTGTGCGTGGTACTGATTGTCCAACGTCTGGGTGGGGAATTATTCTTGATTCCTTGTTCGGGTCCTCATTTTTTCTTTTTGTCGCATCTTTGCTCAGCCTGTCTTTGTTGGTTTCAGTTTCTGTGTCGCTGCGTCCATCATTGTTCCAATTTTCATCAGCATTGAGTTCATCCCATCGGACAGTCTCCAAATCTAAATATTTATTTAAAATATTTTTGTAGGTTAGACTTTTTGGGTCCGTTTTAGTCGTTATATTACTTAATGGAGTATTCGCCTTTCTACCAAAATGTGCCTCAAATGGCGATATATTAATAGTCTTTTGACGGCATATTCGGAGCTGATAAATTATTGAATTAATTGATGCTTTCACATTGAATTGATTTCGCGCCGCCGTTTTAATGCAAGCTAAGCGATTCTTGATTGTCTGTATTAGCCTTTCAACCAAGCCAATTGCTCTGTGATCGTGTATTGGAGCTTCGATTAACTGTATGTTATTTTGACTACAAAAATTTTTAACTTGTTGTCCCGTTTGGCATCGAGCTTGATCCAGTCTAATTTTACGGGGTATACCGTGTAGCAAAACATATTCTTGAAGAAATTTCAAAATATTATCTGCATTAGCTCTATCAAATACTTCTGCTGTTGGAAATTTTGAAAATCGATCAATACATGCAGGAAATTAAATCTCTTGATTTTTTTCATTATAAATTGGCCCTCCAGATTCAATTTGAATTTCTTCATTTGGAACTTTGCATAACTTTAATGGTGCCCATTTATTAGTAGGTAAAATAGACTTTAAGTTTTTACCAATCTTGACACAGGGTTTGCATTTTGCAGTTTTTGTAGCTATGTCCCTGTGCATATATGGCCACCACGCAAGAGTTGCCATATCGGTCATCCCCCATGTTCCAGGATGAGTTGCGTGGATGGCGTCCACGTATGGGTCTTTGATGGCACGGGGAAGGGCTATCCTGTCGTCGATGCAGACACATCCATTTCTAACATGTAGATCTTTCGAGAAGGAATGTATACAGGGTGATATCTGCTTGCATCGGTCCTCATTTTCGGTCAGGATGCAATCTCGTATCTCTTTCAGAATCGCATCCTTAGTTGTAAGGCTAGCCATCAGAGAACCGGAAAAGCTCTTTGAGAGAGCGAAATTGAAGGAGTCCAAATAAAGATCATCTACTGAAGGCGAAGTGACTGTTGTCGTATCAGTGGTAGAGGTAATTGGCGTCGCCGGTACTGCTTGGGCTGATGATGGTCCTGCTTCGTCTGCAAATCGTACTCTTGAGGGCGTCGATTGTTTGACTTGCATCAAAGTTTCATCGTCGGACTTTGATTGAGACATCATGTATACTTTATTGAATTTGTTTGCGATTCGTTGGAAATTGTTTAATTCGAGTAGCGACTGTTTGGTAGAACGATTCAAGGCAAAATGCGAGTGAGGAATGTTAGCTGTCTCGATTTGAATATTGGAATTTAAGTTATTTGGTGTTAATTCGTTAATTGAGTTATCAGTATTCGTAATTACAGAATATTCTGGATTTCGCGGTGCGAATTCACTGCATAATTTGTTAGGGGAATTTGGATTATTTGAGACTCGTTTTGTAAGCGGATTTCGCGCTGCGAAATCGACGTAATTTTCTGCATTTAATAAGAAGCGTTTCGCACCGCGTTTAATTACATCCAATTTTGCTACTATAAATTGCTCGTCATATGTAGATATATTAACGGCTTTTTGTTGCGGGTCGCGAGAGATATAATCCACTAATCCCATTTTTGAGCCGTGGAGATGATCAATTGAAAAATCAAATGGTAGTAATCGATCTACCTAACGTGTCAATCGACTATTATAGGATTTGTTAGCTCTCTCATTAGATTTGTTAGATCTGTTCTCTCTCATGATTGAGAGAAGAGCCCTATGATCAGTAATTACAGTAAACGGTTTGCCGTATAAATAATATTTAAAGTGTTCCACGGACCAGACAACACCGCAAAAGTTCGAGCACATCCCAGACCTTTACGTGAGGCGTCGCATTTAATTCGTGTTTCTAATTCCGGATTAAAATGTTTGTTTTCGGTAGTTTTCGCAATTTGTTCTTTAATCAATGAGAACTGTTTTTCATGCTCATCTGTCTAGAGAAATTTTGTATTTTTCTTAAGTAGAGGTCGGAGTGTTGTAGCATAGTTGTGACAAATTTGGAATGAATTTTCCTAAATGGTGTACTGAACCCATGAACGATCGAAGTTTCTTAAGATTTGTAGGTGCTGATAATTTTCCGATTGCATCCGTTTTGTTTGATAGGGGAGTTACACCTGATTGTGTAATATTATATCCGAGCCATTCGATTTTTTCTTTTGCAAAGTGACATTTTGCGAGATTTATTCGGAGATTTTCTTGATCTAGTTTAATTAGACATTTCCGTACTAAATCGAGATGTTTTTCTATTCCACCTCTGCTCACTATCATTATATCGTCCAAGAAACAGAAAGTATTATCTAGACCTGCGAGAGTGCAATCAATAGCTTTTTGGAATTCAGCTGGCATATCCGTAAGACCGTAAAATCCAGTTTTAAAGCGACATGTGCCAGTCATATCTCCGCTTACGATATTAAAGTTACAATGGCGGGCCGTATCACTGTGTAACTTTAGTTGACTATAAGCGTACTGCAAATCAAGAGTTGTAAAATAAGCAGTCTCTTTCCGCGCCGTTGACAGTGTTTGTGAAATCGTTTGAATTAGCGAGTCTATGTTTGGCATTTGATACTTGTTTTTGTGAATAGCTTTATTTAGAATTTTGGAATCTAGTGCTATTTTGATTGACTGATCCTTTTTCACTGTAATGACTATTGGAGAGATAAAAAATTGATCAGAGCAATTAGTCAATTTTTCTATATGTCCTTCGTTTAGCAATTTTTCAAGTTCAATTTTCACTTTCGGTTGAAGATGTATTGGCACTTTTCTTCCTTTTGGATGTGTTACTCGATAATTTTTGTGAAATTTTGAGTTAACCGTGTGATGTTTAGATTTGCCAATTCGTGAGATCAATTCTGGGAATTCTTTTGCTAACGACCTTTTAATCGCACAAGTTTGATCTATGTTATTGACTTCTACATACATTCGGGCAAGGTTTCTGCGATATTATTATGCCTAATTGATCAAAAAGGTCTCGTCCGAGAATTGGTCGGAAACCATCAGCTACGACCGTAATTTTTGCTTTCTGGATTTTCCAATCGTTGCATCGAAATGGCGTTTTCAAAGTGCCTAGAGGTTTTACAATGTCATTAGAAAAAGACTTTAGTTCTAATGGCTTTTTCTCTGACCATTGAGATTGCGGACAGTTATACATTATTTCTTTAGCAAGCGACATATTAATAGTAGTCCAACCGCTGCCGGAATCAAGAAGCAAGTCACAATCTGTATTTCCGATCGTTATCATCATATTTTTCAGTGCTGCTTGCGGTGAATTAACATTTTCTACAGTCGCAACGTAATTTTCGTCCGAAGAATCATAATCCGAATTATTTTGCTCATTGTAATTTATATAATTAACGTTTTGACTTTCCTGACTTGAATTTTGATCTGTAGTTTCAGCAGTTTCTATGTTATTATTACGATTATTTTGTTGTGTATTTCGTGCAGTGTTAAGTTTTCTTCGACATACCTCTGCGAAGTGGTTGAGCAAACCACAGTGATTACATTTCTTACCCATAGCCGGGCAAACCTGGCGATGCGTTGGTGTCCAAGACTGACCAAAACCACGACATTGTCCAACTGATGCACGGTTCACTACTGTTCTGCCTGATTGATTTCGACGCACATTCGCACCGCGAAATCGATGGAATGATTGTATTGCGTTTACAGTACTGCCAGTTGCACTGTTTTTGGATGATATTCTCTGCTGGTTCTGGTGGCCCATTTCCATATTGACTGCTATATTGAGTGCTCTTTCTGGGTCAACTGTATCGCGGAGAAGTTCCCGTTGAACATCATCATCTAACATGTTTGTGATGAAGATGTCCCTGATGATTACCTCCTCACGATTTTCAAAATCACAGTTTTCAGCCAAATCTTTCAAGATGCTGTAGAATTGTTCTACTGTTTCGCCCTTTTTCTGCTTTCGAGAAAAGAACACATATCGATCGAATGTGATATTTCGCGGACGGATAAAGGCGATCTCCATCATCTCCCAAAGTTTGAGGGTAGACAGGTCATTGATATTGTCATGAAGAAATTTTTGTGTTAGCAAACGTCTTCCCTCTGTACCAATGCTTAAGTATAGGAGAGACACACATTTTTGGTCGGAAAGATTCCATGGCCGTTCCCCGCATAGTACTCCCCCTTCTGTTAACTTTTGACATTTTAACTCCCAATTCAACTTCAATTGACTGTTTCGTATCTGACTGTCTCTCTCCGTTTCCATTGTTGAATCTTCAATTGCCGTTTCGTACTTTGGTTCCGCTGGTAGTCGAACCGTTTCGGTTGTAACAGTGTGTCCAATGTGATATTTTCACGTGCGAGGATTGCAAGTTTGACCTGGATCCCCCATTTTTCCCATCTGATTGGTGGGTCCGACGTTGGACGTTCCCAAAATGGTTCTATCGAGAATGGTGTTTTTCGAGGCTCTCGAGCTGGTTGAGCCATGTCTTACAGATTAGCAATCTGTAGATTGAGTTGATTCGCGGTGCCGATTTATTCAAACTTAGTGTTCGAAAATTCTGGGTTAATTCGCGGAGCGAAATGACAGTTAATTTTGATGCTTGTTGAATTTATATTCTGAATACAGAATTATTGTAGAATTGGTGGAGCGAATGTTTGTTCTCTTTTTGAATGGGTATTTCGCTGATCGAAATACGCTTATTTTGTATCTTGTTTAAATTAAGGCTTTTTGCAGAGCGGAAACTAGTTTAAGAGAGAGACAACTAAATTGAATTCAGAAAATGAGCAGAATGATTCCAATTTAAGATTAACTAAAACTGATCAACAATTTGTTCACAATACTACATTTCCAATTGCGGCAACTTAAAATCACGGAACAACATGAACAGACAAAAGATATCATACACGGGATGTAAAACAAATTTAAAATTGTGAAAACATAAGATTTGATCTTCAGAACAAGAACTAAATGATGAATGAAATAATGGTAAATGAAAATGAACTAAATTGATTTAACTTAAAATGAACTTGATTAGCTGCACCAAATCAATAGCCCCCAGACTAGCATGTACTATTGTACCACAACGACATAAAGTCAACTCAGCTTTGGCCTAACTTTAACGCATTCACCGCCAATCTTACATAACCTTGACTTTTTGAGTTGAGAACTCCGCCCGGCTTGCATTACGAGGAATACTGTGGCTGTGGCACATTTTGCAGTACAAAATTAGTTGATTGAAAAGCATATTGTGAGATAATGATATGAGTTAACATTAACATTATTAATCTGCTAAATTTTTGCATAACTTCGGGGTTTTGAACTAAAATTTTTTGTCAGCTTGCTTAAATAGTTTTACATAGAAATCAGATTAGCTAGTTTACAACAGAAAAAATGATTTTGTATTTAGTTTTCCTCTATCAATCATCTTTTTCTCACAATTTTTTTTTATATTTACTTGGCAAGTCTAAATCCAAGTCTATCATTTCTGCTTAGAATCGATTCAACTCATTTTTTCGTAGTACCATTCCTGTTGGCAGATAAAATGTTTAAAAGTTAACAATATATAGAGGCAAATAGTGTTTCAGCGATTTGACAGTGATAGTCAAAATTACCAAACATACGCAATTCAATTTAAAAAAAGTGCAACATTTTTTAAAAGGTTTCCATGACTCGCCGTGACTCATAGTTCAAGTAGTTTTTCAACATTAAAATCTACTTTTAGTAGCAAAAAATGTATTTACTGAATCTTGTATCTTTTATGGTAGCTGAAAAACAAAAAAGAAAAGCGTGTACGCGCTAGGGAACGATAGCTATAATTGAGTTTATAAGTAAACAGGAAACTTTTACCCGGGTCGAGGTGTCACCGCCATTCAACGCAAAATTATGTAAGATAAGCGGTTAATGCGGATATTTTTGTAAGATAAGCGGTGAATGCGGTAAAATTACATAAATCAGGCGGTGAATGCGGTGAAAAAAAACTTTATCGGCTGGTAGCGCTGAAATTACATAATTTAACCGCTGAATTTAGCGGTGAAATTACATAAATTCACCGCTTCGAAAAAAAGTGTCCAAATTATGTAAGATAAGCGGTGAATGCGGTGAAATTACATAAATTCACCGCTCAACTTAGTGGTGAACTTACATAAATTCACCGCTTAGAAAAAATTGTTAAAGATGTTTGAGATCAGCAAATAACGCGGTGAAATTAATGGTGAGTGTGGGAGGAATTGTTAGATTTGCCTTCCCACTAAAACTACCCCTTAATCTTACATCTTTTTGACACTTTTTCTAAGCGGTGAATTTATGTAATTTCACCACTAGAGTAAGCGGTGAACTTACAAAAATTCACCACATTTCACCGCTAAAATATGTAATTTCACCGCTAAAAATTGCAAATCTTACAAAAATTCACCGCGCATGTTTTGCAGAAAGTAGAGTGAATTCGCTTTATATTCAAACAAAAAATAATAGAATTTAGTGAGAGATGGCGCAGTGGAAGAAGAAGTGGATGACATGCAGGAGGTGAGAGGTTCGGACCCCTGTAAGGGCGGTGAAATTACATATTTTAGCGGTGAATTGTGGTGAATTTTTGTAAGATCACCGCTTAGTCTAGCTGTGAACTTACATAATTTCACCGCATTCACCGCATTTCACCGCAAAATTATGTACGAAATTTGCGGTGAAAAAACTAACTTTTCACCGCTTATCTTACATATTTTTGCATTTTTTTCTCGACCCGGGTATGATGATAAGATTGCACTTAGGTTTTGAAATTTTCTCTGAGATTATCTTCCCCAGGAAACTAGGCTTGTATAGATTTTTGTTCAAAACCACACAATTTCTGTGAAATATTACTTGCAACAAACGATGCAATCATTTACGTCTCAATGGTCGCGTTAACATTTTTCAGCATAAAAAATAAAACTTTTTTGATTCATATTTTAATAAAGTTCTTTGAAGGATAGCTTCTAATTTTAAGAAATGAGCGTTTGGGATGGCACTCTGAGAGGATGATCAGTTTTGATTCTGTAGAGCAGAATTTTGAAAATTCAAATAATCAATTTTTAAGTGAGAAATTTACAATGAAAACAGAAAAAAATTTTGATACCGTAATACTCGTTCAACACCCGGACCTAACGCCAAGTCAATTTCAGTACTGGACAAGTCTAAATCCAAGTCTTATTTTCATTACTGATTCAGAACCATGATCATGTCACTTTTTGCACTTGGCAGTCTAAATCCAAGTCTGGTCTGATACTTGGCAAGTCTAATCCAAGTCTGATATTAGACTTGGCAAGTCTAAATCCAAGTCTGATTTTAGACTTGGCAAGTCTAATCCAAGTCTGATTTTAGACTTGGCAAGTCTAATCCAAGTCTAATTTTAGACTTGGCAAGTCTAATCCAAGTCTGATTTAAGACTTGGCAATTGAAAAAAAAACGTCAAAAATAGCCGAAAAAAACGTCAAAAATAGCCAAAAAAACGTCTAAAATAGCCGGGGAAACGTCAAAAATAGCAGGGGAAACGTCAAAAATAGCCGTAAGAAACGTCAAAAATAGCAAAAAAAAAACGTCTAAAATAGCCGGGGAAACGTCAAAAATAGCCGAAAAAATGCCTAAAAAAGCCGATAAAAAGGCAAAAATAGCCGGAAAAACGTCAAAAATAGCCGGGAAACGTCAAAAATAGCCGAAATTTAGCGCGCGTGCTGTGCTACTTTTACATAGTAACGTGTTGTGCAAGGACTGACAGATATCTTAAACTGTAGTGTGCATGATGATGATGTGATGGTGGTGGTGGTGTTTTTTTGGGGGGGTTTGACAAAATATATCTATAAATGTTAGGAGAATCAGCCATAATCACAGTCTGATCTTAGGGCATAAGTGTTTTAAGGAGCTCTTCAGTTGCAGATATACTTCACAGATTCGTTTGCAGAAAAAGTTTTCTAACGAATTGACATTCTCTGGAAGTTAGTTGGTGGACAGTTAGGCGTTCTGGATTCGTCAATAAGTGGGCCAAGAAGAGGCAAAGCGGGCAATTGGCTTACCACAATTGGATCGTCCCAGTAGCACTGGCGTGTCATGGAGGGTGGAATAGTTGATCTGGAGGAGCATAAGTGGGCCACGTTGTCCTTGATTTTGTGCAGTCCAAAATTATGCATAAAACACAATTGACAATGGAAACTGGGCAGGTCCTTGCAGTTTTGAGAAAACCAAAGTCCATGGTTAGTCATTTCTGCAAAATCAAGGACGTCTGTGCATCCATGCTTGAATGTCACGTCCCAGTTTGGAGAGTAAAGCCCAATGTAGATTGCTTTCATATCCTTCATAGTAGAGAGCGCACCATACTCAATTTGCTCCAAAGTGTCGGGTAAACAGAGAAGGGTGACCGCACCTGCGTGGAGGAGGAATTCTTTCGTCAGAATTTTGGGTGCTGTGTTGTCTTGGTTTGGGCCCAATTTGATCACTACGTCTTCATACCAGTGCTGCGGTGGATAGGGAGAAGAAAAGATATGTGGGAGGAAATAGTTCTCTTCCAATAATTCAGGTTTCCACTCAAAACCTGAAGATAAAAGTCAAGATCGCATATTAGTCGTAACAATTATAAGTCAATGTGTTAAACATAGCTAGCTGGATCTATTTTAGACCTGGATGAAAAAGAAACGTTGTACAATTTACTGAGAGTTCCTATTTTTTGTCCGAGCAGGGTGCTTTAATGCCGCTATGTTTTAAATAGTCTTTACAAAATCCGTACTCTTCTAGTACCGTTAAATATGCATTATATTGAATCAAATTTAATTTACTAACCTTGTCGTTTGACAGTTCGGTCGATATATTATGACCGAAATGAGAAGACCATTCAGCCGCAGTCACAAACTTTGGAAGCAACTGGCCATTTCCGATCTTTTTTGTAAGAGAAAAAACTCTTTTTGAACAATCTGGCTTTTCATTACTGGCTCCCCTTCTCCACTTTAGTGTGTTTTGATCGCTTTGAAAAAAAAGATGTGGAATTGGCTGACAGCATGACTTTGAAAATCGGAGGCCACAAAAACTTAGTTAAAACTCATTTTCAGTAATCAGATAATTTGCATCATCTGGTAGCTACTCTCTAATATATTTATTTTATGTAAGCAAATTAGGAAAGCATTGGGCAGCGGAGTTGCAGTACGAAAAAGTATAAAAATTTTAGGCAAACAAAAACAAAATTTGCTTTACCAACTCATTAATTTGTCAGCAAGACTCAGAAAAGAGTACAAAAAATTTTGCATGCTGTAAGCCCAAGTTGATTACAGCCGAAAATAAATCTAGCAAAAATCAGGGCTAATATGGTCAGTGGTCTTCAACTAAACGCTAAAATTTTATTTTTAACAGCCCAGTGGTCATAATAATCTGATGCGTGTTCCTCGTAAACATCTGCACGTTTAGAGGAAACAAATAGTGTTTCTAAGCAAAATATATAAGAAATTGTTTTTTAAAGTCCTATAAGGAAGAGAGAAAAATACTAAAGAACTAATATTTAAGGCTGTTTTGACCTGTTTAAAGAAACTAAAGAGAACTTGGGCAACTGGTGATTAACCAATATAGGAATACAAAAGAAGTTTTCTGAAGACATTTTTACTGGTAAGAATTAACTCCATCAAGGCGTTTGTATAATTAAGGTGGAGAGATTCAATATTGTCAATAGGATGTAGCATTTTAGTGTTGTGGACATTCTAACACCCAAATTTTCTCAGAGCGGCATTCGAGCCGATATATTGAGTTATTAAGTAAGTCCGATGATTGCGATAAGCAAAAGGAAGGCTTTGTTGCTTAGAAATTGTTCTAAGACTCAATTGAAATGTTCAGGGAGCGGAAGAATGTGGGACCGTGTTTAAGAATTTTGGTTAAAAAGGAACTCATTTGTTCAAATGAAAAGTGCCTGAATTTTTTTACCGCCCCAGCCCTGTAAAACTGTGCGTTCTAAAGAAAATTTTGTGGCAAAATCGAACTGATGTTAAAATCAACAATTCTAAACTGAAAGAAGAAAACAGAGAGGAACTTCCGGTATCTGAAAGCCGTTTGTTATCCTTCAAAAAAATAATAACATGAGATTTGTAACAGTCCCATCAAAACAAAAATTTCTATCAGAGGCATCGTGGAAATTGAAAAAATAAAAATTGCACAGTTTTGTTTCTGTGAGAGTTTTAACGATGCTTAAAACCCTTAAAAGTCTCTGGACTTTGTAATTTTCCTCTGTAATTGCTTTCTCTCAGACAACTGCCAAGGGAAGGTGTCAAGAGGGATTGGTGTCACAAATTCTAACGTTTTTAAAGAATTCGTTACGAATTTACTGACTTCGACACGGGGTTTTCACAAAAAAAGTAAAATAATTTCTGATTTTTGTCATATTTGACGTTCTTTTCGTAGACGTGAGACATATTCTGGATAATTTCAGGTCGGTCTCAAGGGTTTCCTGGGGAAGAATATGTGAACCTATTTAATTATTTAATTTTGTAATTAATGGCTTTCATGTCTTTGGAAAAAACTTTTTTTTCGAAGAACAAGTATTACTTAATTTTTTTTTCTCTACTTGTTACCTCGTTTCATCAAAGAGAAATTGCATAAAACAATATCGGTGTTCAAAAAAGGTACAATTGAACTTATTTTGAGGGCCAAAGTATGGCTTTACGGCATCGAAAGTGTTTTCTGGTAAGTTTCAATCGAGTTTTTTTTGTTGTCTAATTGTTGTTCCTTTTTGACCATTTACAGAACTGAATACCGACAGTTCTTAAATCCCTTCTACAGAAACATTGGTAATTTTAAACCAGAGGGATATTTTAGTTGATTTCTAATGTTTCTCATTATTTTTAAATTAATTGTTTTCTAAAAAATAAGCGAACTTGTCAACTTTACTGTTTTTTGTTATTTATTGTCTAATTGTTACCAAGCCTTAATATGGACTCGTTCCATATCTTTTTTGGTGTATTTAAAGTTAATTTGTTATTTTATTTCAGTTTTATTTGACACTATTTCGACTTTATTTAATTTTATTTTTTAAAACTGACATAAAGTTTTTGATGTAATTAATGTTTGTTGTTGTTGTTTGATTTTGCTGTTCGCCTTGACTCGCTTCCTTAATATTGGCATATCCCATCAATCTAATGCTTAATTTTTGCCTCCACTGAGTTATTTGCTTTGGAGGCTATCTTTTCGTTCCTACACCAATTTTTTTTTTTTGTAGAATACTTTTGGGTTTTTCTATTTGTTCCTCATTTGGTAGACAATTATGCCAAAATTGTGGATGAGCGGGGTCGGAACCTTAAATTCGATCGCACATTACCGAGCCTCCTTGATCCCATTAACTATTGTTTGTGCTTTTGAAACTCATTTAAATCGTTGTTGTATAACTCATATGCTCATTCGGATTTTCATTTGCATTCGTCTGTGAAGAAGGCCGGAATAACAATTAAATTGGGCAATGAAAACATAGCAGTTTGCTCAAAACAGAATGCTAAACAGTTTGATAAAGACTTTTTGTTTTCTATTGATCGTTAACGTTAACCGAAATTGAATTCGGTGGTGAGATTCTTTTGACTGTTCATGCGTTCGTAATTTCTGTCATAACTTCTTTAAAATAAAAACTTTTCAAGAAAACTCTTATCGAAACAAATATGACTTTTAGATCAACATTTTTTGGTTTATTTTACACGCAAAGCCGCTAAATTTATTAAAATCATAATCTGAAACAGGGGCCCAAATAAAATTTATTTTAGCATTGAAGACAGAAGGTTTTTGTCAATTTAGATTTTTCTTTTCTTCTATGAATATTTTGGCAGAACAACATTTGAAAAAGTAGAGGCCGGCAAATCTCCATACCATTTTAGTGAATAAAGTACATCTTTCCTCATTACACAGATAACATTTGGTATAAAGTTGCTTATACTGAGACAACTGGGACTTGGAAAGTCAAAACTTGTTTTTAATCTTCACATCTGCTTTACCGTCATTCTTTTACATTAAATTGACAAGAAGCAATGATTAGCAATTGAATTGAGCACTGAAAATAGATAGTTTTGGTAAAGCAGAATGTCATGTCTTCATGTTAATGACAATTAAGTCAAACAAAGACAAAAAGCTTTGCCGAAGCAGAATTTTTAATCTTCTAATAAACACTCAAAAAATTGCACAAAATATATCTACTCAGTGTCTCTTCGATCGAATCAAGCATTCTGCAATAACAATATAGGTTTAAATAAATTGAGAATTTAACCTGAGTAAGAAAAATTCCTGCTTTGAACTAAAAAAAATTACTGGCAAATTACAAGCATAAAACCTCGCAACCCATTTGACCTAATCTGACAGAAAGGCTTAACCAATAAATCAATTGGGCATCTGTCCATGCGCTTTAAAATTTAAGTTTGGAAAGATTCAGGCGTTCCAAAGCTAGATGATTCCAGTTACTGATTTCAGATAACTTCAATTAAACCCAAAAAGAATCTAGCAGCTCATAATTAATTTATTGCGTTTGGAAAAAGCCTCTTAATGTTTAACAAGCTTCCATGGTAAATCAAACTATAGAAGATAAATAGTTACTATAACAACTTTAAGTTTTACAGAAAAGTTATTTTTTATTTATCAACCAGAACAAAATTTGTCAACCAGATTAGACAGCCTAATTTTCAGTTCTATTGGATAGTTGCCTGCCATGGTTTTGATTACATTGTTCTAATCATAATTGTTTTTATAGAGTGATTTTTCGTCAAAATTTTCTAAGTTGTTTGTGCTTTTTAATGTTTTTTTTAGGCTAGCAATAAATCGTAGAACTTATTTATAAACAAAAAAAAAACAATTATTTTTCTTGTTGAAAAACCGGATCTATTCTGTTTCCCCCATCAATGTTTAGTGTTTTTATGGCCCCCAGTTACAAATAACACGTTGTCATATAGCACGCTACTATGCAAGGAAATAGCACATGCGCCTGGGGGTCATAAAAGAATTACGCTCACTAAGCTGGGGGGGGGGGGACAAACAGAAAAGATCCGAAAAACCATCTGAAATGCTGAATTTACCCCAAAGTTTTAATTTTTACTTTTCTGAGCGCTTCATCTCAAATTTTCATCTTCATTGATCTTAAAACTTTGAGAAACAACAGTTTGAAGATGCTAAAAGGCTATATGTAAACTTTTGCACGTGAAATTTTGTTACTGGAACAAATTGCTGTCGCAGCTTCACAAAAATGCATGGCTCGTTTGCTAATTTTGTTTTGTAGTTTTGCTCTGAACACTTATCAGCTGTGAACAGGTTCGCGATCAATATTTTTGTTCATGGCAGCTTATGAAATAATTTTGGTGAAATTTGGAGGAATGTAAAAGTGATGCTTTGTAAAAATTGGAATTGTGAAAACCGTGAGTGAATTTTTTGATCACCTCCAGTCTACACTGAATCAATAATTTTCATTATTGCATTTAACTGAACTTCTCTGATGTGTTGGGTCAGTTTGCTGATAATGATGATAAATTTGATTAAATTTTACCAAATAATCAATTTAGTTTTCACTAACATTGTCGTTTGACAGTTCGGTAGATGTAATACTGCATGAATTCATTTCCCATACGAACATTGCGCAACAGAAACCCAGGCATGTCAAAGTGGTTTTGCTAAAATCATAACATTCAACTTCGGTTTTTAATCAAAGTTTAATTGGTTGCCACAAAGATAAAAAAAAACAACAAAATTTAACCTTAAGTTAGGATTGAACCAAGCTCTGCGTTTCAATCTAGTTATTCATCATTTGCAATTCTCATAAGAACTTATAAGATTCTAACGTAAACTCATGATATATTACATTAAATATACAAGATTCTAATACCCTATTCTTATAACATTTTATAAGAATTGTTATATTTTTCAAGATTTGAAATCGAAATACCCGATCTTGCAATAAGTTGCATGAATATGACAAAAGTGGAAAGAATTTCTAATTTACGCAAAGGCCTGGTAATAAAAATTAAAAAAGAGAGCTTAAATCATGCAATAAATGAAATTTTTATAAATTTTCACAGATTTTCTCATAAAATCCTTTTAACTGGGCCTAACATCATAAAAAAGTTTTTGGTATGCCAATGCTCCTTTAAGGAAGATCTAATAAAATGACTCTCTTTCTTCTGATAAGATTTGAATCTCCTAAGCAGACCAGATCATGCCAAACCAAACACCTATAAGATCGGAACAGATCGTGCATCTCATAATTTTGGCTCTCTAATATAAACTCGTATAAGATATTGCCTGCTTTAGATTTTTTTTGAAAAATGCTGCATCATTTAGAATTTTCAAATAATTAAGCTATAGGTAAGAATATTGTAAGATCTTATACTTTATGAATTGCTGACCCCAGTTGAGACCAGATGGTTATTTTGCAAGATTTTGCCAGAATCTTGCGAAAAATGGTTATCTTGCAAGACGAATGGTTATATTGCAAGATTCTTGCAAGACGAATGGTTATCTTGCAAGATTCTTGCAAAAAGAATAATTTAAAAAATTACCAAAATGTGGCTCGAGGTGAAGAAAAAAAAATCCAAATCATTGCGCAAGTGAACACTCAACGATAAGACAATTGTAGTGCAAATACAGAAAATTTTAGTTTTAAATCATTTTTTCTATATATGGTGGAGCAAAAATTCGACCACCCAAAACCTAGGTTCCTGCAATTGAGTTCCTGCAATTTTTCAAAAACATAGTTAGGTGCAAGTGAAACCGGAAATTGTTGAAGGGAGACAAAACTGGTGAAAACATCAAAAAAAAATATTTTTAAATCATTTTTTTCTATATGATGGAGCAAAAAATATCCCCCTAACTTAGGGTTTTGAATTCTTCCTGTAATATACTTTCAACTGATAATTACAATTTTTCAGAGAGAACAGTTGGGCGCAAGTGAAACTGGGAAGTGTTGAAGGGAGACGAAAGTGGTGAAAACATCAAAAAAAATATTTTAAAATTTTTTTTTTTAAATTTTTTAAAATTTTTTAAAATATTTTTTTTATATGATGGAGCGACAAACATCCCCCAACCTAGGATTTTGAACTATTCGGTTAGTCTACTTTCAAATGATAAACACAATTTTTCAGAGAGATCAGTTGGGTGCAAGTTAAACTGGAACGTGTGGAAGGGAGACAAAAGTGGTGAAAATATCAAAAAAAAATATATTTAAATCATTTTTTTTATATAATGGAGCACAAAATACCCCCTCCCAACTTAGGGTTTTGAATTCTTCCTGTAATCTTCTTTCAAATGATAAATACAATTTTTCAGAGAGATCAGTTGTGTGCAAGAAAAGCTGGAAAGTGTTGAAGGGGGACAAAAGTGGTGAAATTATCAAAAAAAAAATCTCAAGACAAAAATTTCAAAACACTATTTTATGGCCCATTGTTAAGCTAATTTCATCACTTATAAGAATACATAGACTGCTTGCGTCAGATATTTCTTTAAAATGAAGGAATTTTTTAAATTTGTAGTAAAAATGATGCGTTTCAAAGAAAAACTCGCAACTGCGTGATGTTTAATTATCTCTGCGCATTCTCTAAGAAATTCCATCAAGTAAATTATACACCTGATCAAATTAACAATGTTAGTAGCCTATCTTCATGTGACTTTGCACTGCTTGCAAAGCCCCTCAGGCTTTTATAAGGAAAAGTACAAAAAGAAACAACTTAAAAAAAGATCTTTTTAACAAAAACTGATAGCTTTACTGGTTTCTAGTGGGGCCGATTTAATATAATTGGTGGCCAATTTCTTGCAGTTCTATTTCGATTAAATTGATTCGGAAGGTTTGTGAATCAATAGAGATCAGCTTTGAATGTAGATTTTTGAAAAAATTGTTCGAGGGCTTAAGTTTTCAGAAAGCGTTTTTCAGTTAAAGTCCTAATATCTCACGGCAAAATCCTCAAAACACTAATGTATGGACCATTATTAAGCTAAGGTAATCACTTTAAAGAATACATAGACTGTTTGCGATAGATGTATGTTTAAAATGAAGGAATTTTTTTAAATTTGTTGTAAAAATGATGCGTTTCAAAGAAAAACCCGCAACTTCGTGATGTTTAATTATCACTGAGTATTTTCTACGAAATTCCATCAAGTAAACTATACGCCTAATCAATATAACAATGTTAGTAGCCTATCTTGATGTGAACTTTGCACTGCTTAGCCCTCTGAGGCTTTCACTAGGAAATTACAAAAAAAAACAACTAAAAAAGATCTTTGTAACCAAAACTGATAGCTTTACTGGTTTCCAGTGGGGACAATTTAGTATAATTGGTGGCCAATTGCTCCTAGCAATGTTTTGTCTAAACTGATTCAGAGGATTTGTGAATCAATAGAGATCAGCTTTGAATGTAGATTCTGGAAAAAAATTGTTCGAGGGCTTAAGTTTTCAGAAAGTGTTTTTTAGTTAATATCCTTATATCTCATGAGAAAATTTTCAAAACACTATTTTATGGCCCAATGTTAAGCTAATGTAATCACTTTTTAAAAAACACAGACTGCATGCGATAGATGTTTCTTTAAAATGAAGGAATTTTTTAAAATTGTTGTAAAAAAGATGCATTTCAAAGAAAAACTCGCAACTGCGTGATGTTTAAATATCTCTGTGCATTCTCTAAGATTTTTTATCAAGTAAACTTTACGCCTAATCTATTTAGCAATGTTAGTTGGCCTTCTTGATGTGAACTTTGCACTGCTTGCCAAACCCCTCTGGCTTTTATTAGGAAAAGTACAGAAAAAAAAGAATTAAAAAAGATCTTGGCAACAAAAAGTGATAGCTTTACTGGTTTCAAGTTCGGCCAACTCAGTATGTTTGGTAGCCAATTGCCTGCAGTAAAATAGCCCCAAAAATGATTCAGAGACTTTGGGAATTAATAACCGCAGTTATAAACGTACAGTTTTGAAATTACTGTTGGAGGTCTCAAATTTTCGAAAAATGTTTATTTTGTTAAATTTCCAATATAGTGTTTAATTGCCAATATCTCACAACACAGTGGGTTAAAAATTGGGTTCAATAGTGAAAAATAAAGCATGTGTCATTTACTCAACGACCAGTTACAAGAAAAGCAACTTAAATTTCATTTAAACGGTGAAATTTACAGTTGAATGTCATTTTGGGTCCAAAAATGGACATTTTTTGCTATTCTTTTTCTAATAACTTTTTGTTAAAGCTGTCATACTGCAACTTCTTGGTATCAAATGACAGCTTATTATCTCTACTTTTTGAAAATATGATATTCTAATAGGGTTTTTGGCAAAATTTAAAGTAGAATTTAGCCTCTGAACTAGTTCCAAGATGGGTAAAAAAAGACTAAATTTTTCACCGATCGAAGTTTAATTGTTTAATATCTTCTTTGTTTGTGAGATTTGTGCAACGTGCTATAGCTCATTCTCTCGCCTTTTTTACGAGGATTCTGAATTTATATAACACAAAGGATTTAGAGACAGCCTTCATACTGAATTTTTGCTTTTTTTCAAGGTTGAGCTGAAATAGGCCAATTTCGGCCCCGGACCAAAAATTGTCAAAAGAAAAATCGATCGTTCGTTATTCCAACATAGATATATAGCAAAATTCAAATATGCTGAGTTCAAATATATTTTTTTAAAAATCCCTTCAGTAGTTCGGGAGATATTTAAAGTTTAAGTCGTCGTAGTATGAAAAATTCGAATTGCACCGTGCCAGTACAAGTAGCATTTGTAGTATCATCCCAGTATCATAGTTGCAAGAACAGAATCTAGTTGCAAGAAAGTAATGATGAAATCACTCAAGTCAAGAAGACAGGCAACGAAGGCGATTAAGAGGGCAAATACGGTCTGATCAGAGGGCAAAGTCTCCCTATAGTCTGATCATAGGTCGCACGAAAGTCTGGACAAAGGTCGCAAAACGGTCTGATCAGAGGGCAAAATCTGGTCAATGGTGTAGACAATGGTCGCGCTACGGTCTGATCAGAGGGCGAAGTCGCACTATAGTCTGATCATAAGTCGCATGAGTGTCTGGCCAATGGTCGCACTACGGACTGATCAGAGGGTAAAGGCGCACTATAGTCTGATTATAGGTTGCGTGGAAGTCTGGACAATGGTCGTAATACGGTCTGATCAGAGGGCAAAGACTGGTCAATGGTATAGACAAGGGTCGCGCTATGGTCTGATCAGAGCGTAAAGGCGCACTATAGTCTGATCATTGGTCGCACGAAAGTCTGGACAATGGTCGCACTACAGTCTGATCAGAGACCAAAATCTTGACATAAGTTGCTCCCAAAATCTGACCACAGAGCATTAACCGACCATATTTATTTAACTGCAGTTTTTTATCACTGTCTTTGATGACTCAAAACAAAGGTTGAGGCACTTCAAAATGACTGTATTTATATTTTCATCAATTAGTTTTGTCCTAACCTTAACAAGTTATACTAAATTATTTATTTTTAAACTGTGTAATACATAGGTTTGAATTGAATAATTTAAACAATTAACAACGGATTACCACATGTATTCCGGAATTGTCTGATCAGAGGGAGCGTTGGTCGCACTAAAGTCGCACGATGGTCTGATAAGAGGTCTCCTGGGTCGCACTACGGTCTGTTCGTTGCACTACGGCCTGATAAGAGGGCTTTGGATCGCACGATGGTCTGATAAGAGGTCCTTTGGGTCGCACTACGGTCTGGTTGTCGTAATAAGAGGTTTCTTGGGTCGTACCGTTTCTTGGGTCGCACTGGTCGTCGCACCACGGTCTGATCAGAGAGCATTGGGTCGCACGATAGTCTGATCAGAGGGAAACGTCTGGGAAATGGTCTGGCACACTTTCCTCACACACCATACATACATAAACACCAAACACATGCACACAAACACAAACACACACTCACTCACACGCGCGCACAGGTACACACACATACTCTCTCACAATCACTCACACACACTACTCTCACACACACACACACACACTGACCCACACACTCACTCACACACACTCACTCATACACACTCACTCACACACTCACACACAAACAATCACTCACACATTCACTCACGCACACTCTCTCACTCACACGCTCACTCACACACACTGACTCACACACACTCACTCGCATACTCACTCACTCAAACATTCACTCAATCACACACACCCATTCTCACACTCACTCACACCCCTTCACACAATCACTCACACACTCAATCACACTTTCACTCGCTTACACACTCACTCACACACACTCAGTCGCAGAAACTCACTCTCACATACACTCACTCACACACTCACTCAGACTCTCACACACTCTCTCACACTCACTCACAAACTCACTCACACACATTCTCACACACACTCACGCACACTCACTCCGTCACTCACTCACACGCACACTCACTCACACACTCAATCACACACTCACTCACACTCTCTAACACACACTCACACTCTCATTCACACACTCGTTCACACACCCACTCACACACTGATTCACACACTCACTCGCACACACTCA
Organism: Convolutriloba macropyga; assembly: GCF_964194025.1. Taxonomy (NCBI): domain Eukaryota; kingdom Metazoa; phylum Xenacoelomorpha; order Acoela; family Convolutidae; genus Convolutriloba; species Convolutriloba macropyga. The sequence goes on from NC_134472.1 coordinate 30,594,219, forward strand.
CTCACACACACACTCACTTAGACTCTCACTCACACACTTAATCACATACACTCACACACACTCACACGCGCTCTCTCTCTCACAAACACACACTCACTCAAACTCTCATAAACTCACTCACACACACTACTCTCACACACACACACTTACCCACACACTCACTCACACACACTCACTCACACACTCATACACACAATCACTCACACATTCACTCACACTCACTCTCTAACTCACACGTTACTCACACACACTGACTCAAACACACACTCACTCGCATACTCACTCACTTACACATTCATTCACTCACACACACACCCATTCTCACACACACTCACACCCCTTCACACACTCACTCACACACTCAATCACACTTTCACTCACTTACACACTCACCCACACACAATCACTCGCACAAACTCACTCTCACATACACTCACTCACACACTCACTCAGACTCTCACACACTCTCTCACACTCACTCACACACTCACTCACACGCTCACTCACACACATTCTCACACACACTCACGCACACTCACTCAGTCACTCACTCACACACACTCACTCACACACTCATACACACAATCACTCACACATTCACTCACACTCACTCTCTAACTCACACGTTACTCACACACACTGACTCAAACACACACTCACTCGCATACTCACTCAATCACACATTCATTCACTCACACACACCCATTCTCACACTCACTCACACCCCTTCACACAATCACTCACACACTCAATCACACTTTCACTCACTTACACACTCACTCACACACACTCAGTCACACACTCACTCAGACTCTCACACACTCTCTCACACTCACTCACACACTCACTCACACGCTCACTCACACACATTCTCACACACACTCACGCACACTCACTCAGTCACTCACTCACACACACTCACTCACACACTCATACACACAATCACTCACACATTCACTCACACTCACTCTCTAACTCACACGTTACTCACACACACTGACTCAAACACACACTCACTCGCATACTCACTCACTCACACATTCATTCACTCACACACACACCCATTCTCACACTCACTCACACCCCTTCACACAATCACTCACACACTCAATCACACTTTCACTCACTTACACACTCACTCACACACACTCAGTCGCAGAAACTCACTCTCACATATACTCACTCACACACTCACTCAGACTCTCACACACTCTCTCACACTCACTCACAAACTCACTCACACACATTCTCACACACACTCACGCACACTCACTCAGTCACTCACTCACACGCACACTCACTCACACACTCAATCACACACTCACTCACACTCTCTAACACACACTCACACACTCGTTCACACACTCATTCACACACTCACTCACACACTGATTCACACACTCACTCGCACACACTCACTCACACACACACTCACTTAGACGCTCACTCACACACTTAATCACATACACTCACACACACTCACACGCGCTCTCTCTCACACACACACACACTCACTCACACTCTCACAAACTCACTCACACACACTACTCTCTCACACACACACTGACCCACACACTCACTCACACACACTCACTCACACACACTCACTCACACACTCATACACACAATCACTCACACATTCACTCACACTCACTCTCTAACTCACACGTTACTCACACACACTGACTCAAACACACACTCACTCGCATACTCACTCACTCACACATTCATTCACTCACACACGCCCATTCTCACACACACTCACACCCCTTCACACACTCACTCACACACTCAATCACACTTTCACTCACTTACACACTCACCCACACACACTCACTCGCACAAACTCACTCTCACATACACTCACTCACACACTCACTCAGACTCTCACACACTCTCTCACACTCACTCACACACTCACTCACACGCTCACTCACACACATTCTCACACACACTCACGCACACTCACTCAGTCACTCACTCACACGCACACTCACTCACACACTTAATCACATACACTCACACTCACTCACACACTCACTCACTTAGACGCTCACTCACACACTTAATCACATACACTCACACACACTCACACGCGCTCTCTCTCTCACACACACACACACTCACTCACACTCTCACAAACTCACTCACACACACTACTCTCACACACGCACTGACCCACACACTCACTCACACACACTCACTCACACACGCTCACTCACACACTCACACACAAAATCACTCACACATTCACTCACACACACTCTCTCACTCACACGCTACTCACACACACTGACTCACACACACACACTCACTCGCATACTCACTCACTCACACATTCACTCGCTCACACACACCCATTCTCACACTCACTCACACCCCTTCACACACTCACTCACACACTCAATCACACTTTCACTCACTTACACACTCACTCACACAAACTCACTCGCACAAACTCACTCTCACATACACTCACTCACACACTCACTCAGACTCTCTCAAACTCTCTCACACTCTCTCACACACACTCACTCACACGCTCACTCACACACATTCTCACACACACTCACGCACACTCACTCAGTCACTCACTCACACGCACACTCACTCAAACACTCAATCACACACTCACTCACACTCTCTAACACACACACACACATACACTCATTCACACACTCATTCACACACTCACGCACACACTCATTCATAAACTCACTCGCACACACTCACACACACACACTCACTTAGACACTCACTCACACACTTAATCACATACACTCACACACACTCACACACGCTCTCTCACACACACACTCACTCAAACTCTCACAAACTCACTCACACAGTCACCCACTCACACTCATTAAAACACTCACACAGTCACTCACACAAACTCTCACACACTCACTCACACACTCATTCACACACTCATTCACTTACACACTCACTCACCCTCAACCACTCACTCACCACACCTACACACACACACACACACACACACACACACACACACGCTCACTCTCACACTCACACACTCACTCAGACTTTCACACACTCACAATAACTGAACGACATATAATCACCTTCATTCTTGATTTTATTTGTAGACTCCGAGGTTGTCCTGGTTAACTTTGCTGGTCTTGGTCAACCTGATCCGTTAAAAGGGATAAGATGTGATATCATTTAGGTGCTCTGTAGGGGACACCCATGTGTTTCAGTAGCCGCAATAACAATAACTGAGCGACATATTATCGCTTTCATTCTTGATTTTGTAGACTGAGGTTGTCTAGGTAAATTGCTTTTAGATTCAGTCAGAATACAACAAAACGATCAGCGAGGGTTCTTGAGAAAGAAGCTGCGTTGTCCAATAGCGATATCACTCTACCCGATTTTTTACTTCCACAGACATTTTACTTACTCGATGATAAAGTGTTCCGCGGAAAAGATGTGGCCCGAAATTTTCAAAAACTCTAAAAAGCTCTCGCTTGAGAATGGTAGCCTTGTTCAGATTAACACAGGACCAAATTAGGATATTCCGGAGACAGGAGAAATCAAAGTACAAGGGAAGGAAAAACATCTAAGCAGGGTGATGACTCAAGTTAGCAGTCTTAAGCGTGGAGGACACAATGCGAGTCAAATCGATTGCAATAATTTGCCGAAACAATTCTCTTGCAACGATGAGGCAGAAGAAGTTAAAACCCAAGCTTGCAAAAAAATTGTCCAAAGACTGGAAAAGCTATAGAAATCCCCGTTGCGAGCAACAACGATAATGATTATGCTGTTAATTATGATAACGATTTGCCAGATATGCCGGAAATAAACCATATAGTAGAACGATTATCTGAACCAATGGGAGAAAAATCCACCTGAACAAAATCTGCCCCAACATAACTCACAAGAGGTAATTTTTTGATCGTAAAAAAACCAGTGTTCTGTAGGGGACGCTCATTTTTTTGCAGAAATGGCTGGTTATGTTTTTGCTGAAGTATTTAAAAATTAGAAGAGCCGTTTTAACCTGCTCTTGGTTTCGTCATGCGAGCATAGCCTACGTAGTTATCCTAACTCAAAGAAGTTTTAAGTTGCTCTCGAACAACATTTTAGCAATTGTCCTATGGTCTTTATTCATGCGATTTTTTCGTCTGACCAATATAAGTTCTGGTCATTCCAGAGCCCTACCTTTAGCCAGTCAATTGATATTAAGACGCCCGACGTGAGTTGGTTGTTTTTAAAATTGTTTTTGCTTAAAGAATTCTGCTGGGAACAATTTCATCATCGAATGGATAGAATTGCGGCTCGTCTGGATGCGAGCAACCACGATCTAGGTCAATATATGACGTTTGCCATAAAGGCAGTTGATGAAATCAATCGGTTGCACCAAAATGCAGAACTCAACCAAGGTGTGCCCATTCGGGAAAATGAGGAAAAAACAAGCAGATGCCTATAATTGGAAAGGAATCAATTTATTTGCCCTGAGAGGCTCGACCTACCGGGAGAGGGCCATGGCCGTAGCAAATAAGATATGGACGGAGGAGGAAGGGCTTAAGTTTTGCATTGAGCCCACGAAAACTCTGTCTGGCGGGCGAGAGCCAGCGGATGAAGTACAGACTCAAGTTTTCCGAGAAGTCATGGTTAACGTAATGATGTTGGACTTCTCGGAGGAGAAATATTGGTTCATTTTGAAGCATGTCAACCAACAGGGTTGTGATTTTCTTCGTAAGAAGCGGCGATCTGAGCAAAATGAGAATGAACAACCAAACAACGTGGAAGAAACTGATTAGGCATCGAATCTTCTAAATCGGTGTCTGTTTATGTTTGGTTTGTGTTTGTTTTTTACTTGCCAGAATTTTTTCTGAATATTGCAAATTGTGTTGACAATTTATTTCACCGCGGACAAGCAGCCACTTTCAATATCAGAACGAGCTCTGAAGCAATTCGTGTAGAGGTTAGTTCTCGGCTCGCATGTTTTGTAACAACTAAAAGTTTACCGCATTTAAACACTTTTTCTCTGTGCTCTGAAAGGGACACAAATCTGTGAAGTTCACTCGAAGTATAATTAAGTGTTCTTTTAAGGACGAGCCTGAACTAGCCTACCAACGTACCAACGTGCTGGCAAATTGAACTGTGTTGTCGCTCTAATGAACGTCGAAGAAGCCCTTAGAAGGAGCAACCGGCTTGAGGTGGACGCCAGAAATCAGATGCTGTTTATATCGAGGTCACTTTGTCAAAATGTGCGTTCCTGCTTTAAATTGATTTCTGTTCTTTTTAACTGATTCTTGCGTTTTGAGGGATCCAAAATTCTCTCTCATTCACAATTACAAGCCGTTAAATTCAATTGGCGGAAATGTAATACTAAAGGTCAAATGATAAGTGCGATGACCTTGATGTCATTTTTATTTTTAAACCTGTAATGGCTGAAGCCTGTAATTTTAAATCTGTATCTTAAATTTTTTCAGCTGTAATGGCGTCATTTGACGCCTTCTAGTGAGTTTCTTAGTCCTATCCAGGCTCCCCCTGACAAGCGGTCTGCAACTGATCATTGATTAGAGCCCGCACTGGTCGTTCTAGAGAAATTCTTCCAACCTTGGGTCGGTTATGTTTCAAATTGCTTATTTAAGAACTTCAAAGAGATCGAGAGGAGGCGTAAAACGGCAAGCAGAAAACTTATATAGAAGGGGAAAGATCTGTTGGGCTATGAGGGATCTCGCGATGGCTACGCCGGATATGGCCGGTAACTAGCAGATGCATTCTAACAAGAGATGAGCGCACAAAAAACCTGTTGGTTTGCACAGAGAGTGACGATGAAGGACGATGTTTTGCCTCTGAAGAGGATGAGAAATACTTCTAAGGTATCACATTAGGCTCAAAATTACGCTTCACTTCTAATAGGAAGATATAAGTTTCAGAAGCCCTAGTTTCAGGATTTCGTTTTACGTCCTTCTTAATTTTTTTCTCTTCCACACTTTAAAGCACCTAAAATCAATTGATTTTATTGTACTACACAATTTAAATAGCAAGTGAAATGTACACCTTGCTAATGAAATAAAATCAGGCAAATGCTAGTCTTTCCAGAGCAAAAGATTTGAGGTCAATTTTTTATATGCTGTTAAGAGGTTCTGAGGGGACAGACTGTACGCGCTGCGTCGCGCAAAAGACGCTGCAATTGCACTAGGCGTGCGAGAAAGAAACGAGAGAAACTATGAAGGCACAATAAAAGAGGGAAGTAATGACGAAGTTTAATCTGAGTTTGCTCGTTCTGAGTGATTGAAACATTAAAGTCCACTTGCTAAAAACTCTTGCAGTAACATAATTTTTAACTTGATTTTTTGAGCAGAAACGTGCTTGTTATTTTCTTTCATGGGTTTGATAGTAGAATTTAAATGTTTTCTGGATGTTCTTCTCTTCAATGTACTGTGTTTTATTTTTTTGCTCTGAAGGATACTCAAATTCAGTTCAGACTCAAATTCAGTAAAATTTCGAATTCGGTTCAAACATTCTACATCAACTTCCTTAAAGCTTGCGTAAAAGTAAAATTTTAACCAGCTTATTTGTGCAGAACGTAATTGCTCATTTTGTTTCATGGGGTTTTTATCTCCAATGAACTGCATCTATTTCTTTATTTGCTCCGATTCAATTTGCTCCGAGACTCAGATGTGCGATGTAATCCTTGATGTCTAATTTTTGTTTACTGTGTTATTGGTAAATGTTGCATTCTGCCCAATGTTTTTGACACTTGATCGGGTGTTTTGATTTAGTTGACGTGACGTAAATGTTTATCGTTGCTTGACTTGTGATAATCAATGCCCAATGACTGCGCTCTGAAAGGAACGCACATTAAAACAAACTCAATGTTTAGTTGGCAGTTTCTGCGTACTGTTCAGTCTTATTTTGTGAATCTTATAGTAACTTTAATTTCCTTACTCTTGTCTTCGAATTCGTTCACTCTCGAACTTATATCAACTGTTACTTTCTCATGGGTTTAAAAAATTTTTAGAGGATAATGTCGAGCACAAATTTGAATCTGTATGTCTCCTCGGCTAGCGTTTTTACAAAGAGCTTTGTGACCTGGAGACAGTTGGCCAAAATTGACTACAGCTTAACAATTCGTTGGTTCGATCGGGAGGTTGTTCGCTCTCTTAAAATTGTGGTTGATGAGGAGCTGGACGAAAATGAAGGCACGACTGCTTTGCGCTGTTTTTTGGATGAGGAATATAGCAAAAGTATGGAGTCGGTGATTTATCAAGTAGTAAGTTACCTTCCTAGCGAGTCATTTAAACAAATTGGACTGTTTGCGAAAAGTGAAATTGCCAAAGGTGAGGTAATAAATGGAGTTGTTTTGTATTTAGCAGAAATTGAGGACTGTGATATTGTAGACATCTATAATGATATGTCGGTCATCTATAGCAGTTAAAGAACATTCAATGGCTAATGCTGGGTCCGGTTTCTTTCGTAAATGCCTCATGCAATGCGAATGTCGAGTACAAACATAAAGGTAAACTCATATACTGCACAGCTTTAAGAGACATCAAACTTGATGAAGAGCTTACTGTGTTTTTTTCCAGACATTTCCTCGGTAGCTTCAATGTAAATTGTCTTGCTCTTTTAAAAGTTATCAAGGTTATCCTTTCGCTAATGATCCTGAACCTCCTAAAAAGCGCATGAAATTACAGACCACAGCCATAACTTCAACACTGGTTAATAAAGATAATCCCAAACCCGTTTACGAAACACCATGTAGGCGCATTTTAGTTGATAAACTTTCTACTAGGAGATCCCTTTATGAGGCATCAAAAGAAAGTGATGATAACGAAAGTTAAATTTCGTACGATTCCTATTTTGGCCATCTAGATGTAAGTCCGATTAGGACGCCATCCTTCATTCAGCTTGAATCTTCTCCATCTAGTAACACTGAAGCCAATATCACCCACCCCATTCAGGAACTTGATATAACTGTTTTTTGCTCGACCCCTGTGAGATTAGATCTGATTGAGGAAGAAAATGTTAATGATTGTCGCTTTGAGGCTGAGGACGTGAAATTTTTTATGTTTCAGGAGGAGGGCACACAGTTGTTTGCTGGTTCTACTTCGTCAACGGAGAAATTCATGAGTTTTAAACGGTCTGCGATAATCATAAATTTTCCAAAGTCAGCCGCCAAGATATCCTTAAGCTTTTTGCGAAAAAATTTACCTGTGCCTAATAAATTATTCGCTCTCTAATCCTTTTTTGCCAACAGTGTCAACTAGTAATTTTGAGAATGCTAGGCTTTGCTTTGTAGATGTTAGGAGCCAAATAGATAAGCCTTTGTTGCGGAACTTTTTTTATGTTTTAATTTCATGAGGTGGCAATTTTTCATGGAAAACTTCGTGTGACTTTTTCGAATAACCTCAGGTGCAACTAGACTTGACCATAGATGGTGCGCCTGTTTTTAAGTCTTCTAAGATCTCTGTTTGGCCGATATGTTTGCAGTTATATAATCTTCCGCCTAAACTTAGAGGATCATTTTCCCATCTGTGCTTTCTCGTGATGTGGTTTGGAAAATCAAAGCCAGAACTTCACGTTTTGTTACCTTGAATCGTTTTTGAGCTGAATCTTTGTTCGACGCTAACTTAGAAATTGAGGAATTAGGTGTTGTTAGTTTTTGGGTAGGCTCAAATGTTGCAGACATGCCTGCAACCGCTTGCGTTCTTTGAATGAAGCAAATCCATGGCCACTTCTCCTGTCCCCATTGTTAAATGAAAGGTCTCTCAAAAAATCATCGAATGCTTTTTCCTGCAAAGAATCTTTTATTCTACGTGAAAACCTTGATTTTAGAGCCTGTGGTAAAGCTGCAGAAGAAAGTGAAACGATGAAATTTGGAATTAGGTCGTCAATTCCATTAAATAAGGTTATAAATCTACAGTGGAATTGTCCCATTGACCCGAAGCACCAAATATTGTTGGTTACTGGTAAAACATTATCGAAATTACTAATATCTTTAGCGAAAGTTCCGTTAATGCAAAAAGCAGAGACTCTTATGTCTAGGGTTAAGTTGCCATTCGATATTCAACACAGAGCAAAATCACTATCCGATGTTCAATTTTGGAAAGTGTTCGATTTCAAGCTGTTCTTTTTTCATATTGCTCCGCTTGTTTTTAACGTTGTTTCAATAGAAAGGTCCTATTTTCAAAGTTTCGTCCGCCTTTGCTGCGCCATCAGAATTTTGTCTCAGTTTGAGGTAAAGCAGGAGATTTTATTGGAGGCAGAAAGTTTAATCGAGTTGTTTATAGAAAGTTTTGTTGAGATCTATGGCTCAGATTTCCAGTCTTTTAATTTCCACACGATGAGACACCTTTGTGAACAAGTCAAAAGGAATGGACCGCTTTGGTGCTTTTCGGCTTTTTGTTTGGAATCTGCGAATCATGGTTTGCTACGTGCTGTTCAAGGTACTATCAAAGAGCCTGAAGCGATCGTCGAACAGTTCGTACGGCATCAAGCGTCTTTCGATTAATTACCCATTGAAGCTTCTGAAAAAGTTTGCAAGGACTGACCTCAGTCAGTGAAATTGTAAAACTGTTATGCGGTGACAACGCTGATTTCTTTTTTCAAGATTTCGAAACCATGGAAAATGCTTTGCGTCGTTGTTGTACACTCGTATAGGTGGAAATTTAGCTGAATGTATCTTTCAACTAAATGATCTAAAGTTTTTTCGCGTTGATATTTTTTTCTCAAACTCAAGCGGCATTTTCGCTGTTGGAAAATTTGCTAAAATTGTTAACAAGTATAAATCCGCAGAGCTTCCTAGGTCATATCGATTTTTTTTTTTGATTTATTTGGTCTAAATCATATGGAAATTATTCCAGCTGAGGAGTTGAGATGCAAAACTGTTGTTCTAGTGTAGGAGACGTGCCTTCTTGTAAGTGTTATGAATGAGTGCTTTGAGCACAATTAGTTGACTCACCTCAAAGTTAGATTATAGATTTCGAGAGTTTAGACTCTTTCGTTTTAAGGACTTTAAAACTCAATCAAAACTAATTTTTGTTTTATTTATTGCTCTCAAATGAAATTTTTGATATATGAGTGATTTATCTTTTTAATTGAGCCATCCTCCCCTTATGCCTCCGCCCCCCAAACCCCCGCCACCTCAATTAAGCTTAACGTAGTCTTCCGAAGCCACAACTAGCTACTGAGAAAGCCAAGCTGTGAATTCTAAGCTGCGCTGAAAGGGCCAACTCGCTCTCTTTAATGTGTTCTTGATACCGATAGGATTAATTGTTTTAGACCTTCAATCATCATTGTGGGAGACAGCAATCTTCTTAGACTTACTGTAGACATCGAACAGGATAATCTTCTACAGGCAAAAAATGTTTCCCTCAGATGCCGACTGGGTCTTAGAGCCAAACAGCTCAACGCTAAGACTTGCTCTTTTGTTCAAATTTTGACATCTGTTTTCTTGGTACTGGGAAATAATGACATTTCTCAACACCCTACAAAAAACTGGATTGTACCCGAAAGTCCCAGAAATACCGCAGCTAAGTTGTATGCTTTTGGGGTGTGCCTGATGGATGAAAAAATTGATACTAGAGTTGTTGGTCTTATGCCTAGGCCAGATGTGAACTATGACGTTGTTAAACAAAGTAATGATTATCGGAAAAAAATTGCTTGGGAAAGTTTATGTTGGACCTAGAAAAAACCATTCCTCTCATTTTTTTCAAGCAAAACACCAAAGACCTTGCACATCTTAACTTCTTCGGGAAGAAACTGGTGCTTGCTCTGATTCTGCGCATTTTTGATACAAAATTCTAATTTTGGCTTGTATTGAAAGTTTGGCTTTACTTTGTAAGTAAAATTGCTTATTGATACAAAACAAAGTTTAGGTAAAGAATTTTGTAAACGGTTTTTGATAACTGCATCTCTGAAAATGCTTCGAGAATGAGTATTTTGTCAATCAATTTTTTTAGAGTAATTAGAGCAAATTCGAAAAGTCATGAAATTATTTGCCGATTTTTGGTAGAGTTTGCAAGATATCGAAAGCCAGTTTCAAGATCTGCTGTTTTGTCTTTTACAATGTTCAATCAGTGTAAGCGGACTTGTTACTTCAATTTTGTTAAAATATTACTCAAGAAGCTTTCAATCTGTTCAGATAGAAATATATGGCTATTCATTAGGTTAAGCGACAAAAAGTTGGTTTTCAGTTGCAATTTTCATCATAAATTGGCAGGGACTTCAAATTTCTTATGGTTTAATTGTTATTTTTTTCTGGTTATATAAACAGAAAAGCGAGCTGTTTTGAATTTTACATTTAGGACGGTCTGTAGAGAAAATTCCGCCTTGTGGGAAAGAGGGAAACCGACTTTTATTTTTTTGCTGTGTCCTTGAATTGTTAATTCATGATGATTTTGTTATCCAGTAAATAGTTTGCTTTCTTGTTTTGTCTTACATTATTGCTTTATTTGTTTGCCCTTTAATGGCCATAAAGAATTTCAGTTTCTAATCTCCGCAACAATTAATTCATTTGGTTGCTGTGAAAAAAAAATTTTGCTGTTCTTTCGAACACTGGCGTTGAGAAAAGGCTAGGTTTTCGATAATTTATTCAAGATGCACTGGAAGTGTCATCAATATCTAGGAAAAAATTGACTTTTAGCTGCATAGCTGTTTCAAAAACATTGTAATAGAAAAAAAAGCGTTGGAGACTGCGCTGTAAGGGGCAGTCTTGAAGTAAAGGGTCTGATGTTCCTCTATATCCTCCGTCTGCTGCTCCGATTTCTTGTGCAGGACAGTAATACAATCAATAACGAAGAGACGAAACACCAGGAGGAAGAGGTTGTGGAGTGGCAGCTGGGGAGGATGGTGGGCCAGCGGGACGTCTTTGTCTTCAAGGTGAGTTTTCCGCTCGCTTTTTTCGGGCACGTCGTGCCCTTTTTCTCGCGCTTTTCTCTGGGACACGCCGTGTCCCGCTCCTGTTTTTGTGCTTTTCTTGCTGTGTTGGTTTTCTGTGCGGCGAATTCTTTTTGATCGCGGCGCTTCGAGTTTTTTGCCCTGTCACCTTTTTATGGGGGTGTTGAATGGGCACATTTAGTGTCCAGTATTTTGCGCGATTTTCAGGTAAAATTTGACTTCCTCGTCCTTTTCGTTGCCTCGCTTTGTGCTGATGCACAAATAAAATATAAGTGTTGCTTTGCTTTGTCCACTTGGAAGACTCAAGGGGACAAAGCAAAGCAAGGCCTAAATTTTTGTTAGCGCGTGGGGTTGTTTGACCAATTTTTCCTCTCACCATAGGTTTTGCGTTTTGGCGACGTGTTTTTCTTTGTTTTCCCCTTTTGTTTTTTCGTTGCGTTCCTTTTTTCCTCCGTTTTTTGTTCGTTGCGATTCGAGTTTTTGCGCTGTCAACTTTTTTGGGTGTGTTGAAGGGGCACACTTAGTGTCCAGTATTTTGGGTCTATTCGTAAGTTTTGCTTTTCGGGGCTTTGGTTTTTCCCGGCTTTGTGCTCATACACAATTAGGATCTAGGTGTTGCTTTGCTTTGGCCACCTGAGCCTTTTTGCTGCGCTATGAATTGGTTAGTGTCCATTAGCGCTTTGGCTCACTTGGTGTCCAGTATTTTGCGCGGTCTATTCGTAAGTTTTGGCTTTCGGGGCTTTGGCTTTGCCCGGCTTTGTGCTCATACACAATTAGGATCTAGGTGTTGCTTTGCTTTGGCCTCTTGAGTTTTTGCGCTGTTGACTTTTTTGGAGGTGTTGAAGGGGCACAGTTAGTGCCAAGTAATTTGCGCGGTCTATTCGTAAGTTTTGGTTTTCGGGGCTTTGGCTTTTCCCGGATTTGTGCTCATACACAATTAGGATCTAGGTGTTGCTTTGACTTGGCCATTTGAGTTTTTGCGCTGTCGACTTTTTTGGGGGTGTTGAATGGGCACACTTAGTGTCCAGAATTTTGCGCGGTCTATTCGTAAGTTTTGGTTTTCGGGGCTTTGCCTTTGCCCGGCTCTGTGCTCATGCACAATTAGGATCTAGGTGTTGCTTTGCTTTGGCCGCTTGAGCTTTTTTGTTGCGCTCTGGGTCACTTGACCCAATTCCCCTCACCCCACTTAGGTTTTTCCGTGCTTCGGCTCCGTTGTTTTTGCGACGCGCTCATCTTCGCTTTTCTTGTTGTGCTCAGTTTCCACTATTGCTTAGTAGGAGGCCAAACAACAGGAGGAAGAGGTGGTGGAGCGGCAGCTGGGGAGGATGGTGGGCCAGCGGAATGTCCTTGTCTTCAAGGTGAGTTTTCCGCTCGCGTTTTTCGGCCACGTCGTGCCCTTATTCTGACGCTTTTCTCTGGGACACGCCGTGTCCCGCTCCTGTTTTTGTGCTTCTCTTGCTGGGTTGTTTTTCTATGCGGTGAAGTGTTTTTGTTCCCGGCGCTTCGAGTTTTTCGCCCTGTCGCCTTTTTAGGGGGATGTTGAATGGGCACATTTAGTGTCCAGTATTTTTCGCGGTTTGCTCGTAAATTTTGAGCTCCTCGGCCTTTGCTTTGCCTTGCCTTGTGCTGATGCACAAATAAAATTTAGGTGTTCCTTTGTTTTGTCCATTTGGAGGGTTCAAGGGGACAAAGCAAAGCAAGGCCTAAATTTTTTTTAGCGCGTGGGGTTGTTCGGCTAATTTTGCCTCCCATCATAGGTTTTGCGTTGTGGCGACGTGTTTTTTTTGTTTTGCCCTTTTGTTTTTTCGTTGCGTTTCTTTTTTTCCTCCGTTTTTTAGTCGTTGCGATTCGAGTTTTTGCGTTGTCAACTTTTTTGGGTGTGTTGAAGGGGCACACTTAGTGTCCAGTATTTTGCGCGGTCTATTCGTAAGTTTTGGTTTTCGGGGCTTTGGCTTTTCCCGGCTTTGTTCTCATACACAATTAGGATCTAGGCGTTGTTTTGCTTTGACCACTTGAGTTTTTGCGTTGTCAACTTTTTTGGGTGTGTTGAAGGGGCACACTTAGTGTCCAGTATTTTGCGCGGTCTATGCGTAAGTTTTAGCTTGCGGGGCTTTGGCTTTGCCCGGCTTTGTGCTCATACACAATTAGTATCTAGGTGTTGCTTCGATTTGGCCATTGACTTTTTGCGCTGTCTACTTTTTTGGGGGTGTTGAAGGGGCCCACTTAGTGTCCAGTATTTTGCGCGGTCTATTCGTAAGTTTTGGCTTTCGGGGCTTTGGCTTTGCCCGGCTTTGTGCTCATACACAATTAGGATCTAGGTGTTGCTTTGATTTGGCCATTTGAGTTTTTGCGCTGTCGACTTTTTTGGGGGCGTTGAAGGGGCACACTTAGTGTCCAGAATTTTGCGCGGTCTATTCGTAAGTTTTGGTTTTCGGGGCTTTGCCTTTGCCCGGCTCTGTGCTCATGCACAATTAGGATCTAGGTGTTGCTTTGCTTTGGCCGCTTGAGCTTTTTTGTTGCGCTCTGGGTCACTTGACCCAATTCCCCTCACCCCACTTAGGTTTTTGCGTGCTTCGGCTCCGTTGTTTTTGCGACGCGCTCATCTTCGCTTTTCTTGTTGTGCTCAGTTTCCACTATTGCTTAGTAGGAGGCCAAACAACAGGAGGAAGAGGTGGTGGAGCGGCAGCTGGGGAGGATGGTGGGCCAGCGGAATGTCCTTGTCTTCAAGGTGAGTTTTCCGCTCGCGTTTTTCGGCCACGTCGTGCCCTTATTCTGACGCTTTTCTCTGGGACACGCCGTGTCCCGCTCCTGTTTTTGTGCTTTTCTTGCTGGGTTGTTTTTCTATGCGGTGAAGTGTTTTTGTTCCCGGCGCTTCGAGTTTTTCGCCCTGTCGCCTTTTTAGGGGGATGTTGAATGGGCACATTTAGTGTCCAGTATTTTTCGCGGTTTGCTCGTAAATTTTGAGCTCCTCGGCCTTTGCTTTGCCTTGCCTTGTGCTGATGCACAAATAAAATTTAGGTGTTCCTTTGTTTTGTCCATTTGGAGGGTTCAAGGGGACAAAGCAAAGCAAGGCCTAAATTTTTTTTAGCGCGTGGGGTTGTTCGGCCAATTTTGCCTCTCACCATAGGTTTTGCGTTGTGGCGACGTGTTTTTTTTTTTGTTTTGCCCTTTTGTTTTTTCGTTGCGTTTCTTTTTTTCCTCCGTTTTTTGTTCGTTGCGATTCGAGTTTTTGCGTTGTCAACTTTTTTGGGTGTGTTGAAGGGGCACACTTAGTGTCCAGTATTTTGCGCGGTCTATTCGTAAGTTTTGGTTTTCGGGGCTTTGGCTTTTCCCGGCTTTGCTCTCATACACAATTAGGATCTAGGCGTTGTTTTGCTTTGACCACTTGAGTTTTTGCGTTGTCAACTTTTTTGGGTGTGTTGAAGGGGCACACTTAGTGTCCAGTATTTTGCGCGGTCTATTCGTAAGTTTTGGCTTTCGGGGCTTTGGCTTTGCCCGGCTTTGTGCTCATACACAATTAGTATCTAGGTGTTGCTTTGCTTTGGCCACTTGAGCCTTTTTGCTGCGCTTTGGGTCGGTTGACCCAATCCCCCCAACCCCCCTTGGGTTTTTGCGTGCTTCGGCTCCGTTGTTTTTGCGACGCGCTCGTCTTCGCTTTTCTTGTTGTGCTCAGTTTCCACTATTGTTTAGTAGGAGACGAAACCCCAGGAGGAAGAGGTGGTGGAGTTGCAGCTGGGGAGTATGCTGGGCCAGCGGGAAGTCTTTTCCTTCAAGGTGAGTTTTCAGTTCGCGTTTTTTGTGCACGTCGTGCCCTTTTTCCGGCGCATTTCCCTGGGGCACGTCGTGTCCCGCTCCTGTTTTTGTGCTTTTCTTGCTGTGTTGTTTTTCTGTGCGGCGAAGTGTTTTTGTTCGCCGCGCTTCGAGTTTTTCGTCCTGTCGCCTTTTTGTGAGGGTGATGAATGTGCACATTTAGTGTCCAGTATTTTGCGCGGTTTGCTCGTAAATTTTGAATTCCTCGGCCTTTGCTTTGCCTCGCTTTGTGCTGATGCACAAACAGAATTTAGGTGTTGCTTAGCCTTGCCCAGTTGGAAGGCTCAAGTGGACAATGCAAAGCAAGACCTAAATTTTTTGTAGCGCTTGGGTTGTTTGACCCAATTTTCCCTCTCCCCTTAAGTTTTGCGTTTCGGCGACGTGTTTTTTTGTTTTGCCCTTTTGTTTTTTCGTTGCGCTTCTTTTTTTCCTCGTTTTTTGTTCAGTGCAATTCAAGATTCGAGTTTTTGCGTTATCGACTTTTTTGGGGGTGTAAAAGGGGCACACCTATTGTCCACTATTTTGCGCGGTCGATTCGTAAGTTTTGGCATTTGGGGCTTTGGCTTTGCCCGGCTTTGTGCTCATACACAATAAGGATCTAGGTGTTGCTTTGCTTTGGCCACTTCAGCCCTTTTGTTGCGCTTTGGGTTGGTTGACCCAATTCCCCCCACCACCTTTGTAACGGCTGCTCTCCTACCAAAGTCAAGGAAAACTTTACACCGCCCAGTTCGTTTCAGCGGTTTCAAATCTGTCCGGATATTGTATTTTTGCAGTTAACTTTTGTGAACTGTATTATCCGCTATAATCTAGAATGCCGTTGCATTACTTAACAGTCAAAAATTTCAAATAACTACTTGTTCAACTTTGCTGAATAACGAATAATTTTGCTGGAATTGAGCAAAAGTCCAAAAATTTCAATTAACCAATTAGTCTCAAACTAGAGGTTTTTCAATGATATCTCCTTAACCACAAATACTGGTGAGATAAAATTTCACAGGATGGTGAACGCTAGGTAGGCCTACTATCTGATGTAAAAATAAACAACGCTGGGTAAACTGCTTTGGTGGGGCTACCTTTTATATTTTATACCCAATCTTAATACATGGGCGAAAACTTCAATGTTGAATAACTCTGTAAGTAATGATTCAAAAGTGAGCAAACTTGGCAGTGCACTACACTGTCATAGAAGTAATCGAACGAGAAAGAAATGACTGAATCGGTTAATTGCTTTTCGAGAAATAACACAACAAATTTCGGCTCAGAATTGAATATTCTGAATTAATTTAATGAACGCTTTTGTTTCTCAATTGGCCTCAATAACACCAACTTCAAAATAGGCTAGGCTTTCGTTAAAGCCAGTAAGAGCAACTGACTCTGTGCTTTGCACAAAGTTTCTCTTACTTAGGAACTTTGTTCCTCAGAAAGAAAGATTTGAGAATATCAAAGTTAATTCTCTTTTCACAAGTCAAAGTTAAGTTATAACTGTACAATCACTAATGTGATCTACAGAAACAAGACACAGTAACAATAATTTTACCGCTCAAGAAAGTGTGCTTCAATACGCACTGTATGTCAGTTTAATAAGACAAATTTGCAAGTTTTCTTCTGATTTTTGGTAGTTTTTCAAGCTCCTTTTATGCTGCTAGTCACGTGGATTTACATGTCAAATTCAACTGTTGATTGGTTGTAGATAATAATGTCGACAGAATGTGAACACTTTTCCATAACGTCACTTTTTCAGTGTAAATTTGATGTCATGGGAAATTTGTTTACCATGTAGAAGTTTTGTCGAATATTCTGTATCAATAACAGGTTGATTCGCAATCCAATCGCAAAGAATCTGATGCAATACTGTTAAGTCGTAGTATTGTTTTGCTGGTTGTTGAGGTAGTTCGAGTTTGAGTTATAGTTTGCCTCCATGAATGACGATTGTGTACTAATAATAGTTGCTAAATATAATGTTGAACAAAATGAACAAATCCGTTTGGCTTCGATAGAATGTAGCATTAAATTTCGCTTGTCATACTATTCTAGCTTTAAGGCTTGAAATGGCCTTGAAGCACTATTCAATTGAATTTCTGAGTTGTTAAGCTCAGCCGCAATATCGCCGGCCCTGTTTTCCATCGCGAAAACATCTTTTCCATGTAGGACTGGGGCGAGCTTCACTACTGGTCTCTTGTACACTCCGTCGTTTGTTCGAACTATCGCCGATCGAATCACACCGTCAGACCCATCGATAGTCTCCGTAACTCGACCTAATTTGTAATATCCACGCTTATCGCTGTCTTCGATCAACCAAACGAGATCGCCTTCTTTAAGGGTCTCATTTGCTGTAGATCGCCATTTTTGCCGATTATTCAGAGTTGGCAGATATTCTTTCCGAAATCTGTCCCATATGAGATTTGCATATGCTTGAGTTTGTCGAAAGAGCTTTCGGTGATCAAAAAATTCTTCCGCGCATGGTAGATAGGGTAAGCAGACGTTCTTATGGCCTAGCAAAAAGTGATTGGGGGTCAATGCTTCTAAGTCATTAACGTCCGAACTGCCTGGGGTCAACGGTCTTGCGTTCAAAGTCTGCTCAACGATACATATCGTTGTTGAAAGAACGTCCTCGGTGACTGTTCTGTTCCCCAATACTGCATACATTGCTTTCTTGCAACTTCTCACCAACCGCTCCCATGCTCCTCCAAAGTGGGGTGCTGCGGGGGGGTTGAACTTCCATCTGATCCCTCGTTGAATTAGATGTTCTTCGATCCCTTCTTTGTTCCATGCTGCAACATACTCCGCAAACTCTCTTTCAGCTCCAACAAAGTTCGTCCCGTTGTCACTGATGATCGTATTCGGTTTGCCTCTTCGAGCAATAAATCTCATTATTGCATTGAGACAACTATCTGTGTCTAACTTAGGTACCACTTCTATATGCACCGCTCTCATAGTTAGACATGTAAAGACAACACCATCGCTTTTCGTTCCTTCGCCCAATCTTCACAATGAAAGGGCCAAAGTAGTCAACTCCAACATTTGTAAAGGCTGTTGAAGCATCTAACCGCTCTTCGGGTAGATCTGCCATGACTGGTGTTATCGTTTGTGCTCTGCCTTTTCTGCAGGTAATGCACTTGTTCTTGATTGATCTTAAGGCGTTCCGTATGCCTAGGATCCACATCTTCTGCTGAACAATGTTTCTCACATGCTCAGTGCCTTCGTGTTGATTGTCCTTGTGCTCGTTTCGCAAGAATAATTCAACCACATGATGTCTCCAATGTAGCAATATTGGATGCTTTGCATTGAAGTCCAATTGGCTCTTGCCTATTCTGCCTTTGGCTCGAATAAGTCCTTCTTCATCTAAGAAGGGTGAGAATTGTAGGATTTTGCTGCCTTTTGGAATTTCTTTTTCAGCTCTGAGAGATTTCGTCTCTTCGCCAAACTGTTCTTGCTGTAGTAACTTGAAGATCGTTGCTTTTGCTTTTTCTCTTTCTTCAATGCTAGCTATGAGTGTCGCTGGCCTGTGTTTGTTCAATGCTCGCTGTACGTATGCCACCGTATTTACTAGTCTGTTGAAGTTACTGAATCGTTCCCACTGGATAACAGCTTTATTTTCTGCAGCCTGTATCATGAATACTGATGAGGGTATATTCTCTTCATCTGATGCAAAGATTAGGTTCACCTGGCCATTCACTTTCTGGTCGTTTCAACCAGGCCGGCCCAGTGAGCCACTCACTTCTCTTGAGTTCCTCAATGTTGATTGCTCTGGTGCCAATGTCCGCTGGGTTGTTGATACCGCTCACATGTTTCCACTGTGAAACATCGGTTGTATCTAGTATCTCAGCCACTCGATTGGCCACAAACACTTGTTGTTTGCGATGGGAACTGTGTATCCACTGCAATACCGTAGTTGAGTCTGACCAAAAACTGCAACTATGTATCTTCATTTCATGTTCCTTGACTATCTGTTCTTTCAACCTTACTGCCATGACTGACGCTTGCAATTCCAATCGCGGTATTGAAAGATGCCTCATCGGTGCCACTCTGCATTTTCCAATGACAAAGGCTAAGTCACCTGAGTACTCTTTGGGTTGTGAACGTAGATAGTCTACTGCACACATCGTGTCTTCAGATGCGTCAGCAAACACATGAAGTTCGGCGTTATCCCTCTCTTTGTTGAAGTACCTTCTATCGATGCGTGTTTCAGCCACTATTGGAAGTTGTTCTTTCCATCTCAGGAATTCTTCTTCTTCACTAGGCTCCACTTCGTTGTCCCAATGTTGTCCATTCTTAGTCCAGATGCCTTTAAGAAGTCGTCTCATATGAACACTGAACGGAGCAAACAATCCGATCGGGTCGAATACTGAAGATACCAGTGACAGAATCTTCCTCTGGGTTATAGGTGCTTCAACTTCCTTGTTTGTACCTCTGCATACTTGAAGACTGTCATCAGTAACGTTCCATTGTAGTCCTAGCACCGAGGGTCCCTCCGTATTGGGTTCCACTTCGACTTGCTTCGTGTTGCTGTTTGACTTCAAGTCTTCTGGGATTGCTTTGGTAACTGCATCGCTGTTGCTTAT
The DNA here is from genome assembly GCF_964194025.1 of Convolutriloba macropyga. NCBI lineage: Eukaryota > Metazoa > Xenacoelomorpha > Acoela > Convolutidae > Convolutriloba > Convolutriloba macropyga. Next base: position 30,614,465 of record NC_134472.1, read on the forward strand.
CCACTTCTTCAATTCAAATCCATGTTGTGAGAGAAGAGGTTGTAGTTGATTGAAGACTTCAATTGCTTCTTCCGGGGTTTCTACTGATTTGATGAAATCGTCCATGTAGAAGTTGTTTTGTATTGCCTTGGTTGCTATTGGATACTCTTCTTCGTTGTCCAGTCCCACTCGCTTGAGAGCATAGTTCGCGCAAGTTGGAGAACTCTTAGCTCCAAATACGTGACGCTGATATTCGTATATTTGAACAGGTTCGTTAGTTCTTGGACGCCATAAAAACCTCAAGCAACTTCTATCCTGTTCGGGAATTTGCACTTGTAGAAACATCGATTCGATGTCGGCTGTTAGGGCTATTGGTCCTTCACGGAATCTGAATATTGTTCCAATCAAGCCATGTAGTAGATCAGGTCCTGCTAGTAGCTTATCATTTAGGCATATGTCTTTGTACTTTGATGCGGCATTGCAAACACGTCTTACTTTGCCAGGCTTGTTCGGGTTTAGCACTGGATGGTGGGGCAAATACCATTCTTTCCCGAAGGTGCCTTTCACTTCGGACTCGTCCAATATCTTTACGAATCCTTTTTCTACGTCAGTATCTATTGACTGTTGATACAAATTCTTCAGGTTTGGGTCCCTTTGGAATCTTCGCTCCAGTGAGTAAAGCTGACCCAGGGCTGAGCTGTAGTTGTTCGGTAGGTTTGGCTCTGGTTCACTCCACAGCATTCCCACTTCGTACCGCTCGCCTGTGAACTTTGTCGTACTCTCTAGCATCTTTTGTGCCTGCAGTTCTTTCTTTGACTGAATGACGGCGTTGATTTTGGAAGCATAGGTTTCTATGTCCCACCAGGTTTGAATATTCTCAGCCACTTTCACATCTTCTGTGAAGGCGAAATGACAAACGTTTTGTCTTCTTTTGCCCGTCATGGGTCCACTGACTACCCATCCTAGCTCTGTTAGAACGGCGAAAGGTTCACTTCGTGTTCCTATCTTATAGTCCAATGGGCGTTGTAGCTCATAAGCATCTTGACCAAGGATGATGCCAACTTCCATCAAGTTGAAGCTTTTGTTTGGTAAAACACTCAAGTGGTTGAAGCTTTGCTTCAGCTTGTTGTAGTTGTAGTGCCTGTTTCCCAAGGAGATTGACGGGTGTGCAAACGCTTCGATTGAATGCACCTTTGAATGTAGTCCCTTTATTTTGAGAGGAACCTTTTCTGTCTTCAGATCCTTTGTTCCGTGTATGCCAGCTATGTTGAGCGTCACATCGGTGCCTTGGGCTCGTAACTTCTCTTGCACACTTTGATCGATGAATGAAACCGTTGATCCACTATCGAGGAAAGCTTATGTGTTCAGCCTGTTGCCACCGCTCTGTATTGAGACAGGAACTATCTGAAGAAAGCTTGTAACTTCGTTACTCTGGTTGATTGTTGCTGCGCTTACGTTGACTGCGCGTGATTGCCCTCGTCCATTTGGTTTTCTGAGTGTAGCAATCGGTTGTGCTTCTTGATGCATCCATTGATGCCGCACGCATTGACTTTACAATCTTTGATTGCATGCCCTTTGCCTAGACATCCGTAACATAAGCGTTGCTTCCTCACTGCTGCGTACCGATCATTCACACTCATGTTTCTGAATAGTGGACAGTTCCATATTTTATGAGTGCCATCAGCTAGCGGACAGTGATCACTTTGCATTTGCTTGGTTTCTTTCACGTTCGAACTTGCACTGAAGTTCGATGTTTTCGAGAACCGTTTGTCTCTATTTGTGCCTCTTCGGTCTTCTTCTCTGCGCTCTCCCTTGAAAGCTGAAAACCCTTCGTGCACGAATGCTATCCTTGATAGCCATTTTTCAAACATAATCAGATCAGGCCAATCTTCATCTTTATCATCAACATAGAACCACCACTTCTCTTTGAGAACTTGGGGTAGTTTATCTACTGCCATATACAATGTCGAGCTTGATTGCAGATCACCAATCTGCTTGTACTCTTTGAGCACATTCACAAAGTTCGAAACAATAACTGAGAAACTGATCAGACCTGTTGAGTCGTGTGATTTCACCGGACTTGCTTTGCGAAGGCTCTCCAGTTGTGCATCAATGATCACATGAGGCCTTCCAAATTTCCTCTCCAGAATACTCCATGCAGCACCATAGAACTGTCCAGAATAGCCCATTCCAGAGATTGCTGCCCTTGCCTTGCCTGTCAGTAGAGTCTTTAGATGGCTCATCTTCTCTGAGTCTGGTATTGGTCGTTGATCCACTGTAGCAATGAACATACTAGACCACTCCGGCCATTCGAGAGGGTTTCCGTCGAAGTTGTTCAACTTCAGCTTTGGTAGGTTACTGCTACCTGCGTACCCACTGTTGTATCGTAGTAGACCAGCTCTGGGGGAAACGTCCCGGTCTTCAACACTTGAGGATCGGTTTCGTGAATTGCGATATCGCGAGAAGTTATTATACCTGTTCACTTCAGGGGTGGCTTCGAAGCGAGCTGTTGACCGTTCTGGTGTTAGAAGATTGTCGATCCTGCTGGCCCAGTCTGAGACATCTCTCTTCTTTGGGGTCCAGTTGAAGGGTGATTTGTCGCGAGCACCAGTTGATTGGGAACGAACATCATCGTTCTCTAATGCTGTTCTCTTCACTTTGCGCTCTAGCTCACGCTCTTCCTCCAGCAGTTGATGCTTGGTTTCCAGTTCCTTCATTTGCATTTCTAGCTCTAGCCTCCTTCGCTCGAACCGTGCTTGTTCCAGTCGCATCTTAGTTTCGAATTCGATATCGAATTTCTTCATCCTTTCCTCGCGCCTTTGCTTTGCTGAAGATGTTTCCGAAACATTCTCCGTCTCTTGGCCACTTGCTGTTGCTTCATTTTGCACTGTTTGAGCAACTTGGTTGTCCGTTGGGTAGTTGTTGTTGCTCTCGCTGTCGTTCACTGCTTGAGCTGTGTTGCTTTGCTCTGCGTTCATTGCTGATTGCGTGCCTTTGCTTATATACGCAAGCCAATGATAGTCTAAACTTGCTTTGCACTCCCTTGCTTCTTTCAGATGCTCTTCAACGAAATTAGCTTGATAGGGCACAAGCTTGTTTCGACGCTGCAATTGCTTGGGTATTTCTTCCTCTAGAAGGTGAACAGTCTGTTGGTAGAGGACCTTTAATTTGTTGGGTCGATCTGAATCTTCAATTATTTTGTAGCCAAGACCTGTTTTGGTGTTGACTTCTTCCCGTAACTCTTGGAGTTTCTTGTCGTACCTTTGAGCTGTTGATTGAAGCTCCTCTCTGCTGATTGCGTTAGGATTGCCTGATTGCCTTTTGCTTTGCTTGTTCCGTTTAAACGAGGTTAGCTCATCAACGTAATTTGTGAAGTGCACTCGCAACTTTCGCTCTGCCTCGCTGGCGTTGCGCTGTTGATTTGTTAGGCACTCTCTTCATCAGATTGGACAGCAGTTTGCCTTCCACTGTCCGGGTCGGCGGACCAAATGTAACGGCTGCTCTCCTATCAAAGTCAAGGAAAACTTTACACCGCCCAGTTCGTTTCAGCGGTTTCAAATCTGTCCGGATATTGTATTTTTGCAGTTAACTTTTGTGAACTGTATTATCCGCTATAATCTAGAATGCCGTTGCATTACTTAACAGTCAATAATTTCAAATAACTACTTGTTCAACTTTGCTGAATAACGAATAATTTTGCTGGAATTGAGCAAAAGTCCAAAAATTTCAATTAACGAATTAGTCTCAAATTAGAGGTTTTTCAATGATATCTCCTTAACCACAAATACTGGTGAGATAAAATTTCACAGGATGGTGAACGCTAGGTAGGCCTACTATCTGATGTAAAAATAAACAACGCTGGGTAAACTGCGTTGGTGGGGCTACCTTTTATATTTTATACCCAATCTTAATACATGGGCGAAAACTTCAATGTTGAATAACTCTGTAAGTAATGATTCAAAAGTGAGCAAACTTGGCAGTGCACTACACTGTCATAGAAGTAATCGAACGAGAAAGAAATGACTGAATCGGTTAAATGCTTTTCGAGAAATAACACAACAAATTTCGGCTCAGAATTGAATATTCTGAATTAATTTAATGAACGCTTTTGTTTCTCAATTGGCCTCAATAACACCAATTTCAAAATAGGCTAGGCTTTCGTTAAAGCCAGTAAGAGCAACTGACTCTGTGCTTTGCACAAAGTTTCTCTTACTTAGGAACTTTGTTCCTCAGAAAGAAAGATTTGAGAATATCAAAGTTAATTCTCTTTTCACAAGTCAAAGTTAAGTTATAACTGTACAATCACTAATGTGATCTACAGAAACAAGACACAGTAACAATAAATTTACCGCTCAAGAAAGTGTGCTTCAATACGCACTGTATGTCAGTTTAATAAGACAAATTTGCAAGTTTTCTTCTGATTTTTGGTAGTTTTTCAAGCTCCTTTTATGCTGCTAGTCACGTGGATTTACATGTCAAATTCAACTGTTGATTGGTTGTAGATAATAATGTCGACAGAATGTGAACACTTTTCCATAACGTCACTTCATCAGTGTAAATTTGATGTCATGGGAAATTTGTTTACCATGTAGAAGTTTTGTCGAATATTCTGTATCAATAACAGGTTGATTCGCAATCCAATCGCAAAGAATCTGATGCAATACTGTTAAGTCGTAGTATTGTTTTGCTGGTTGTTGAGGTAGTTCGAGTTTGAGTTATAGTTTGCCTCCATGAATGACGATTGTGTACTAATAATAGTTGCTAAATATAATGTTGAACAAAATGAACAAATCCGTTTGGCTTCGATAGAATGTAGCATTAAATTTCGCTTGTCATACTATTCTAGCTTTAAGGCTTGAAATGGCCTTGAAGCACTATTCAATTGAATTTCTGAGTTGTTAAGCTCAGCCGCAATAACCTTAGGTTTTGGCGTGCTTCGGCTCCATTGTTTTGGCGACGCTCCCGTCTTTTTGTGTGTGTGTGTGTGTGTGTGCGTGTGTGTGCATGTGCGTATGCTTGTTTGTGTGCGCGTGTGTGTGTTGCCTGTATGTGTGTGTGGTGTATGCGTGTGTGTGCGTGAAAGTTTGTGTGTTTGTTGTGTGTGTTTGGTGTGTGTTTGCCTGTGCGTGTGTGTATGTGTGCGTGTGTGTATGTGTGCGTGTGTCGCGCGCGTGTATGTATGCGTGTGCTTGTGCGTATGTGTGTGTGTATTTGTGTGTGTGAGTGCTTGTGTGTATGTGTGCGTGTGTGTGTGTGCATGTGTGTAAACGTGTGAATGAGTTCGTGTGTGTGTGTGTGTGTGTGTGTGTGTGTGTGTGTGTGTGTGTGTGTGTGTGTGTGCGTGTGTGTGTGTACATGTGTGGGTGTGTGTGCGTATGCATGTGTTTGTGCGTGCGTGTGTCTGGGTGTGTGCTGGCGTGTGTCGGTGTGTGTGTGAATGTGCATGTGCGTGTGTGTGTATTCGTGTGCATGTGTTCGTAAGTGCGTGCTTGTGTGTATTTGTATGTGTGTGAGTGCTTGTGTGTATGTGTGTTTGCGTACATGTGTGTGTGCGTGTGTGTGTGCGTATGTGTGTATGTATTTTTGTACGTTTGTGTATATGTGCGTGCGTGTGTGCGCGCGTGCGTGTGTGTGTATGTGTGCGTGTGTGTGTATTTGCTTGTGTGTGTGCGTGCGTGTGTGTGTACTTCTGTGTATGTGATTGCGTGTGTGTCTGTATGTGTCGTGTTTTTGAGTGTGTGTGCGTGTTTGTGCGTGTGTACGTGTGTGCGTGTGATTGTGTGTGTGTGGGTGTGTGTGCGTATGCATGTGTTTGTGCGTGCTTGTGTCTGCGTGTGTGCTGGCATGTGTCGGTGTGTGTGTGAGTGTGCATGTGCGTGTGTGTGTATTCGTGTGCATGTGTTCGTGCGTGTGTACTTGTGTGTATGTGTATGTGTGTGCGTGCTTGTGTGTATGTATGCGTCTGCGTACATGTGTGTGTGCGTGTTTGTGTGTGTCTGAGTATGTGTGTATGTATATTTGTGCGTGTGTGTATATATATGCGTGCGTGTGTGCGCGTGTGCGTGTGTGTGTGCCAGTGTGTGTATGTGCGTGTGTGTGTGTTTGCGTCTGTGTCTGTATGTGTGGTTTTTTGCGTGTGTATGCGTGTGTGTGTGTGTGTGTGTGTGTGTGTGTGCGTGTGTGTGTGTGTGCCTCTCTATGTGTGTGTGCGTGTGTGTCTGTATGTGTGATGTTTTTGCGTGTGTGTGTGTGTGTTTGCGTGAGTGTGTGTGCGTGTATCTGTATGTGTGGTGTTATTGAGTGTGTGTGTGTGCGTGCGTATTTATGCGTGTGTGTGTGTGTGTGTGTTTGTTCGTGTGTGTGAGTGCGTATGTGTGACTGTGTGTGTGTTTGCGTGTGTGTCTGTATGTGGGGCGTTTTTGCGTGTTTATGCGTGTGTGTGTGTGTGTGTGTGTGTGTGTGTGTGTGTGTGTTCGTGTGTGTGTGTGCGCCTCTGTGTGTGTGTGTGTTTGCGTGTGCGTCTGTTTGTGTGGTGTTTTTGCGTGTGTATGCGTGTGTGTGTATATGTGTGTGCGTTTGTGTGCGTGTGTCTGTATGTGTGGTGTTCTTGCGTGTGTGTGTGTGTATATATATGTGTGTGTGCGTGTGTGTGCGTATATCTATGCATGAAAAGTTCCTTTTTGTTATAGCCAGGAATCATCTGCAACCCATCTTCAACCCATCTACAACCCATCTTCAACCCAATAGTTCGGCCAAGAAATCATAAAATCAAGAAAAAGAAGAAAATTGAGAAAAAAAGAAAAAAATGTAAAGAAATGAAGATCAGCGAAGATAGAAGGACTGCTTTCTTGATGCTTAGATTAGTACTTTCCTGATGTTTTATTAATAATTGTCTTTCGATTTTTTGTCGATGCGCAAAATATGTGTACATTCAAATATTGCGACCGTTTTAGCGTTTTCTTTCTAAATGTAAGTAAGTTCTTTTTAATTGCAAGGAAGTTTCTTTGCAAACGGCTATCTTGCAAGATTCTTGCAAAACGAACGGTTATCATATAAGATTCTGGCAAAACTAATGGCTATCTTGTAAGATTCTGCCAAAAGGAATGGCTATCTAGCAAGATTCTTGCAAAAAATGGTTATCTTGCAAGATCTTGCAAGATTCTGGCAGAAATTCTTGCAAGGCGATGTATCGTCTTGCAAGATTCTGCCAGATTCTGACAAAATCTTGCAAAGTAACCATTCGGATCCGACTTGGGGAATGACAAGGGAGAAGCTAAGAATATTGCAAGAAAGTTCTAGAGTATCCGTTTGCCCATCCAAATTCTTACTCTTTCCTTTCAATCCTGACTTTATAATCAACAGGCTCCGACGAAATAATAGGTAGATGTTAACCTTTTCATACTGCTTTTTTCACTATAATTAAGCAATTACAATAGGTCAACAAAATAAAAGAAATTGAATTAAATCAAAATAATGCAATCGCAGACACAAGAAAATCGCGTCCTGACGATCAAATATTCTTGAATGTTAAAATGATAAAGCCAGAAATGTTCGAAACAACTCAAGAATCACAAATAGCGGATGCAATACAGCAACAAAAACTTTACAGATGCGCACAAAATTTAAAAACGCCAACAAAAAGTTTCTGAATTCCTAATTTCAATGATAAAGTGAATGGAAGTGGCTTATGACAGTTGGAATTCGTCAATTTTCCAAAAAAAGGAAAATATTATTAGGAAAATAATATATCGCAGTAACTCTTGAAGTGTAAACAATGAGAAAGTGTAAATTTTAAACACTAGGAAAAGGTTATATCGCAGTTTTTCTTGAAGTGTAAATTTTAAAAACTAGCAAAATATTATATCGCTGTAACTCTTGAAGTGCAAATTTTAAAAAAAGTGTAAATTTTAAAAAAGCGTTAAAAAAGTTAAAAACCTGTTGCTAAATTTGAAAATCAGATATCTGGAGAGAGTGCGAGATTAGGATAGTTTGTTAAAACTAAAGGGAGTCTCTTATGTTGTCATCGATCTATATCAAATCAATTGATGAGACTGGCAACCTATATAATGACTCAATTGCATTTGAGAGCTGATATAATTTATAAATTTGAACTGCCTTTCAAGTTTTGTGTTGTTCACTCCATAAAAGAGTTCCATTAGAAATAAATTTTCAGACTATAAATTTCCCCCAGTGCGCATTAGTGTTTCTTGTTACATGATTTGCAATATTGTCATCACCGCATTCTCATTTACCATTTAGAATAACTGTAATATGTTTGAGCTACAATTTACTATCTGCAACATATATAGTTCCTCTTTTTTGATAGTCTTATAATTGCTATTAATAATTTTAAAGCTTGTTCATGTCTCTAAATCAATAGTCAGCATGTCACAATGATGACAAACAAATGAGCATTTTTTAAAGACTTTTTTTTGCCGTTCATTAACAAAGTTTTCTACTTTTCACAAAGAAAACCAGGCGGAAAAGAAGTTCAAAACAAATGCATCTTTTATATCAAATGCATCTAAAAAATCACAACGATTGAAGATAACATTACGACGCAGAGGTATACCCCAAAATTGTCGCCTTAGTAAAATTGGCTCGAAAATTAGATACATACAATGAACGAAATTAGGAGACATCCTTTGTATATTACTTTTGAATCTTCCTCTGCAGACCATATCATGACAAACCAAACACCTATAAGATCCTAAAAGATCTTGCACCTCATAAGCTTGGTTCTATAATATAAACTCGTATAAAGTATTGCCTGCTTTTTTTGAAAAGCGCTTAATCATTTGGAGTTTTCAAATAATTAAGCTATAGGTAAGAATATTGTAAGATCTTACAAGAGGTCAACAAAATAAAAGAAAATGAATTAAGTCAAAATAAAGCAATCGCAAACACAAGAAAATCGCGTCTTGACAATCAAATATTCATAAACCGTCATATGTGCAAATGAAACAGCCAGAAATGTTCGAAACGACGCAAGAATCATAAATAGCGGATGCAACACAGCAACAAAATATTTACAGATGCGCACAAAATTTAAAAACGCCAACAACAAGTTTCTGAATTCCTAATTTCAATAATAAAGTGAAGGGTAGTGGCTTATGACAGGTTGGAATTCGTCAATTTTCCAAAAAAAGGAAAAAATTATTAGGAAAATAATATATCGCAGTAACTCATGAAGTGTAAATAATGAAAAAGTGTAAATTTTAAAATTTAGGAATATATTATATCGCAGTAACTCTCGAAGTGTAAATAACAAAATCGTGTAAATTATAAAAACTAGGAAAATATTGTATAGGAGTAACTCTTGAAGTGTAACTGGTAAAAAAGTGTAAATTTTAAAAAAGCGTAAATATTAAGAGAAGTGTAAATTTTTTTTAAAAAAAGTATACGTAAAAAAAGGTTAAAATTTTGTTGCTAAATTTGAAATTCAGTTATCTGGAGAGAGTACGAGATCAGACTAGGATAGTATATTAAAACCAAAGGGAATCTCTTATGTTGGCCATGATCTATATCAAGTCAATTGATGAGATTGGTAACCTATTTAATGACTTTGAATTTGAAAACTGGTATTTTTTTAATAATACACCTATAAAAATCATTATAAATTTGAATTACCTTTCAAGTTTTATGTTGTTCTCTCCATAAAAGAGTTTCATTATAAATAACTTTTCACGCTATAAATTTCCACCAGTGCGCATTAATGTTTCTTGTCACATGAATTAAAATTTTGTCATCACAGTTTTCTCATGCATGATATCTCCATTTAAATTAACTGTAATGTTTTTGCTCTACAAATTACTATCTGAACCATATAAAGTTCCTCTTTTTGCTAGTCTTATAATTCCTATTAACAATTGTAAAGCGTGTTCCTGCCTCTAAATCAATAGTCAGACAGCATGTAACCATGATGACAATTAAATGTGTTTTTAAAGACTTTTTTTGCCGGTCCCCCACGCAGTTTTCAATTTTTTACAAAGAAGTCACGGCGGAAAAGAAATTAAATACAAAAGCATCTTTTATAAACAAAGAAGTTTAATAAAATACCATAAAGATTGATGATAAGACAAAAGAAATCTCCAAAAACCTTTCTATGCAAAACCTACACAACACAATTTCAGCAAAAATTTATCGACAGGAAAAAAGGGTTCCTGAACAGATTAGGCAAAAAGTATTAATTTTTTGTTACTAGCTTATTTCTACGTTTGTCATTTGCTCTTTATTTTCAAATTGGAGAGAAATGAGTCTAACTAGTATATAGCATTATTTCAAAGTTAATAAAAAATAAAGACAAAGCAGAGAATTTTGATCTAAAATACCACTGTCCAGTGACAGTAAATAAGTTGAAAAAAGAATAAAACAGCATTCAATAAAAGCAGCATCTCAGCGAAAAATGATTGAACGACTGTTTTTCTCAACATTAATAATAATGTCGATCTGGTCCTAAACAACCATAATAACAAATCCACCCTCTCTGTCATGAAACTCAGAGAAGTTGCCCTAATGTAAAGGATAAAAAAGACAAAAAGACTAGCGCGTCCACTTTTGAAATTCAATCAAAATACAAGCACAGTGGCAATATAGGATAAAAATTGGTCCCATTCTCGGTAAACTACATAAAAATTAAACAAAAGGATAATTGATGCTCTAATGTTGAGATTTTTTATTTAGTTTTTCCTTATAACCCTGCTAGATTTTTTCATCAGAAAATTGAGTTCGCAAAAACAAGTATTTTTTGCAAAAGATAAATGCAGAGCAAACTTTTTGTTAATCAACTGCCAAATATCCAGAAAACAAATTTTAGGCTGAAATTTTGAGTTGAGGGTGGAAACGGAGCAAGTTGCCAATTTAGTACACTTTCTGCCATATTCTTAATTATTTCAATTATCATAGAGTTTTGAAAACAAACATTGTTCATTCTTACTCAAATTCAAAACTACGCAATTCAAAATCAAGGTTGAAAACAAAACGATAGTTTTTACATCATTTGAAATTTAGAAAAAAAATAACTTTTCCTCTTATTGAAAACTATTTTGAATATATTTTACAATCGTTTCAATGGATCAGAGAATTTTTTGATGGCTTATTCTATAAAATTTTGTATAGCTTATTTTTTTCTCCAATTTGTATTATATTGCAAAAACAACTATTGAGCGGTTGTTCTAATTTGTGGCTGTTTCTTTCTTTCTCATAACTAAATCATTTACAACAATCTTTTTCTAAAAACTGAATTTTTTTAATTGTAAATATGCACCTCTATTTGCACACATTTTTCGGCAATTTTATAAGTATTGGCTGATTTGTTGCAGCTAGTATGCTTTCGGTTTTCATTGTTGAGTTGTTTCAATAAACTAAGTGATGTTGTTCAAATATGAAAATTTGATTCTATGTCATACCAATCTATGGATGAAGCAAATTCTGTTCTTATTTCTTTAAATTGGAAAATTGTTGCCCGGCTGAAACTTTTTCCCCAAAAAAATTGACAAAAAAATGATCACAAAGGTGATTCAAGGTTCGATACATCAAATTCGAGTGTTTTATTTCTGAATAAGTTTGATGCAATTGTGATTTGTGATTACATAAAAGACAACCAAAAGAAAACAATAAACTCATGTTCTCGTTTTGAGATTGTTCAATAACGCAACTGAAGTTTTTCTAGAGGTTTACATTGAGATCAGGTAACTATTCATGCTAAAAAAGAAGTAATTTGAGTAGGGCCTCAACTAATTTTCGGAGCGTATGAAATTTTTCTGATGTTCAGAGCAAAACCATAGAAAAACAGTAGGAATTTTGCCATTTTTGATCAAGTCACTAAACCAGAAATTCCTTTTGATGATAGCTTGAAGTTTAACAAGCTGCCAAAAAATTGTATATCGAGGATATTGATCACCAAATAATTACTCTTTACTCCACGTTGGAGTTATTTGTATGGTCTCTTCTGGTGTTTGTTTTACAAATAGCTTGAGTTTTGTATATTTTTGTCACTTTCAGACGTGTTGATGAAAGAATTTTCCAACGAAAATTTACAAAAAAAAACATCAAAATTCAATGTAATCAGTGCAGTTTAATATCATCAGTTTTTCTGTAGAATCAATAAAGACATTTATTAACAGACACCACATTGCGTGTAGAAATTGAAACATTTCACAGCTAAAACAAACGTTAAGATATTTTTTGAAAAAACATTTCTCATAATAACCTGAGATATTGCATTTCGTTTGCTAGACTGACAGTAAAATTGATTGCGCATACTTTGTAATCCCTTTTATTAAAATACAAAAAATTAAGAACGAGGAAAACCGGTTTTGCCAAAAATAAATATGGATCCATGTAATCAACCAAAAACCAATAAAAATTTATTCCGATAGAAACTACAAAAAACACAAATGATGTCAAAATAACGAAGAACAAAATTGATCGTAATTTCTGCAAAAGCAACTTCATGTAATGCTCCCACTTTTCACTGCAAATGTTACGACCATCAAAGCGTAAATGTTTTAAAATTCAACGTTTAGAAACAGTAAACAATTGATCAGGCGCTTGTCTCTTGAAGAAATCATCTAAAGCATGAAAAAAGAATAATCATTATTGTTTTTCCCTCTTCAACAACTCCAAATATTATCTTCCTAATTTGTGCCACTCTATTGCTTTTACGTAATCATCGCTATTGAATTCTTGTGCGCATAAAAAAAAATTTGATGCAAAACAATATATTCAAAAACAGTGTTTGATACTTTGGAATTGTTTTAAATGTTTTAATTGATGTCCGTTCTTTGATGTCCCACGATTATTTTCACTCATTAAACGGTTCGATAAAATCGTTCATTTTTTCTCTGCTAACTCATTTAATGCTCATGGATTTTAAACTGCATAACAATAATGAGGGAGCAATTTGATATTCATGGGTTAAGTTTCATACAATTTTGACATATACCAAATTTTCATTATGAAATTCACCAAGCAGAGACTGTTCTGATTGAAGAGTTTTTGATTGTTGCTTTTTAATTTAACACATGTTGGTAAAATTTTGCTTATTTTTAATCGGAGAGGTTTGATTTCATGTATGAGGGTTTTTTAAAAAAACAATGGCTGATTTTGTAAGAAATAATCTAACTAACTTTTGCTCAAAATTACTTAAAGTTCAAGCAATGCTTTTTCTTGAAAAGCCAGAAATGTTTATAACTAAAAAGCACTGCTGAAAAATATTTTACTGTAAGTATGGAAAAACTTAACAGATTGGAAATACGACATGAATTTTTTTACAACTTTGTTTTATTGGTATATAGTTGCTAGTTGTATCCTTGTGAATTGTTATCTGTTTAAATTTCCTTTATATTTGAAATTAATTTTTTTTTTCGTATTTCACCTCTCAAATTTCACCAACCCAATTTAAGATCCTTAATGAGTCACTCGTTTTGAACTTATAAACAAATGTGTCTTCACATTTTTCTGACGGCTGCGGAGTTTCAAAAGAGTATTCTCAAAAAAGTGTCCAACCTTTGATTTATTTTAATTCTGTATTCTCTTTTTTGTCGTAGGAAAAAAAGCGTTGTCAAGTTTTTTATTCTCAATCATTATTTCGAAAACTATATTTAAGATCTGAAATGGTCTAACAATTTGTGTTTCTTAAAAAAGGCGTGCATCGTGTAATCATTGCGTTGAATTCTAAAACGCACGAGAAAGTGTGAAGTTTTATGTCTCTGCGAACATTACTGAGCAGCTTTGTTTTGTGTTCTGTTTACCGCGTTCCTATGTATTCCCTGGGCCAAGAAATTGATTTAAAATTTTTAAGACTAGCGGTTATTAAAAGATCGTCATTGCAAACGCTAAAATCATGGAAGATCATCGTCATCCGCAAAACTCTTTCATGGAAAATAGTAAAAACAACTATATAAACAATTAAATAGTAACTGTTCAACATTCAAGGCTGAAATAAATGTTATCGCAGGTTTAGGCCTCGACCTATGGAAAGTTAATACTTTAAATAAAGTGATATAAAAACTCTATGCTTGACTCAAGTAGTCCATGAGCAAACTTTTTCTCAAATTCAATGATCATCTGGTATTCAGCACGTCCCATTTTTTTGATGCCAGAGCTTTGATCAACCCAAAATTTCCATGAGAGACCCGAAACTTTCAAGTGAATTTTAAGACTGAGCTATTGCATATAACTTAGTTAGGGTGTATAGCCTTTCAGATTTCTCTATTTGTACTACTTTTAATGAAAGAATGTACTGTGTTATCTTAAATATCAAAAGAGGGTTCTTTTCCGTTTGTGCCCCCCCTTTAGTGGGTGCATATTATTTGCAACCCCCAGACGCACGCGCCAGATTTTTACATGGTAATTTACTATGTAATGGCACGTGTTCTGCAACTGGGGGGTGCATAACGTACTGAGGGGGGGGGGGGGGCAAAACGGAAAATATCCCAAAAGAGTCACTGACTAATTTTAATGCTGCTGAAATTACGATTGTTGGATATATGCTAATTGTTTCCAATCAGCCAGGCAAGTTTGCAATATCGCCCACTGTCGACAATTAATTTGTCTTACGAATTCAATGTTCCTTTTTTGGCAAAATTCTCATTTGGTTTCAGTTGAACAGCTGGCTTGTTGTAATGATGGTATGGGATGGCTCCTGAATTTTTGCGCATCCAGATCAAAATGCAAAAAGTTTGATATTGACTTATGAGTGCTTATGAACGTTTTATTTCTCGATTTTAACTGGGATGTTGGACCCTGTATTTATAGTCAACACTGACTCTCCCTTCTAGATTTTTGAAGACTTTTCATAAGTCGGGGTCTACACTAAGTTGTAGGATGAATGCAAAATAAGTGAAAAAAAGCACGTGGGCGCTTTGGCATAAGTAGACTTAGTTTGGTGACACAAAATAAATACAATTATTATTTAAAAAAATACATACCACCATTGATATGTAATTTTGGTTGGTAGACGCCAATGTGGTGAGTGAGTCAAATTTCACAGTTGCTGTGCTGTTCTTATTATCGTACTGAAAAATTTGCAACTTGTCCAGATGAAGATCTCTAAGGTCTATCTCATCGGTTCTGGGCAAATAATCATGGAAAAAGAGTCCTTCCAATGATTTGCTTGCACCCATCAAAAGCTCCCTCAATCCTTCGTGATCTTCCTAAAAACAATTTCGCTTAACACAGAATCTCAGTAAAGTGTATTCACAGATAAATTTCTAACTACGCGGGCATGAAAAACTTCCCTCAGCAGCGAGAAAAGGAAACACTTATCATGGACCACAAAAGCTGAGGTTCCAGGCCTATTATAATTTACTGAACAAAAGTAGAGTGGAAATTTATGCCACTAGTAAGCAAGGGTGAGAATTCCTGGGCAATGGTGCTGTTTTTGAAGAGCTTATTTATTCGGCTACTTACGTTAATTCAACTCACAAAAACCTGCTCTTGACATTATTTTGCTGTGTCCTTGTGAAATAAGATCACATTTCATTTAATTTTGGTATCAATAAAGTTGATGATGTCAGTGACCGTTGAATAATTAATTATGTTCTAAGGGCGTAAATTAGCTTCCATAAAAACAAGTCAAGCTGCGATTACGCTGATTAGGAGAGCTTCTCGCTATTCGTTAATTCAGTTGATCTCACTATTATGATCACTCCGCTGATTTCCTGAGTAGATCGGTTACTCCTCACATTTCTGCAGCTTTAAGCTTATTCTCTGTTTTTTCTACTTAACAATTGCTTTAATATTTAAGACAATCTTTAATTTGTCATCAGTTTTAAATCGCAAGCCTCATGATTTTTTTTACAACTTTATTTTCGTACAGCTAATTTTGCAAACAAAATTGCATTCATTTCGCACTTTTGTTGGGCAAACTGCATTTTCCGTTGAAATATGATGTTAATTTTGCAAAAACTGAATTGAACATATTACTCAAGACGCTTCCATGAAGATCGCAAATAAACAATTAATAGAATTTCATTTGGTTTTTTATTTGCAGAAATGAAAGAACATAGTTACATAAAACATAGAACTTTAAACTACATAAAACAAGCAAAACATCAAATAAGAATTAAACATTGCAAAATTCGCATTTGAAATCACCCGGGCCGAGATATCAAAATATGTAACATTGGCGTTGAATGCGTTGAATTTGCGTAAGATCAACGCTTGAGCGTAGCTCTTACACAATTCAACGCATTCAACGCCGGTAATACGTTTTTTGCGTTGAACATAACGTTGGTCTCACATATTTTGCGTTGAACATGGCGTAGATATTGCATGAATTCAACGCATTCAGTGCCAATCTTACGTAACTTTGCGTTGAATGCAGCGTAGATGTTATGTAATTTTAACGTTGGGGTACGGGAGTGCGTTTGGAGTGTGTGGAGTACGTGAGTGGCACTTATGGGAGTACGCGGGGGTTGGGATGGGGGTGTAACGAAGGGGCTGGAGTACTTGGGAGGGGTTAGTTGGATGATAGAACGAAGTAAGTAGGCACAATTTTTTGTGGTCTCTTCAAACAAATCAAAAACCGGTTGAGCGCAAGAGACACTGGAAAGAATTGAAAGTACCCCCACCCAACACGGCGACGTTGTCGTTTCTTCAAATCAAGAATTGAAAATGGTCTCAAAATTCGCAGTTGCAATTAAATGCATGACCATTGTCCTTCTCACCTCTATAGAAGCAACAGGGAAGATAAGTTGTATGACAGATGAAGATTGTAAGCCCGGGAAATCCTGCAACCCCAGGAAGATTTGCGTCAGACGTCGAGGAGCCGCAATCAAGCGACAGTTCGGATGCATGGAAGACTCCGATTGTGATGAGGGATCATTTTGCAGCGATTTGAAATTTTGCGTAATTGGAAAAAGAACGTAGAGAAGCACCCCCTTACGAAAATTTTGAACTAAAATTTGAGTAACTAAGTGTATACAGTCAAATTCCTGATTATTTTGAAGCCAAGTAAGCTTTAACCTTTCTATTTTATCATGTTTGGAAGAAAAAAAAGAAAGCAGAGAAAAGTGGCGCCAAAACAGAAGAAAAATGGAATAAGATCTACGCTGAATTTAACGCTAAATTATGTAAAATATGCGCTTCGAAAATATGTGAAGCATGATTTTACAGTGCGATTTATAAGGAGTGCAGTTCGTAAGCTAAATAATGTTCTGTTGCGCAGTGGTTGAAGTTGCCACAAGTAACCAAGAGGTTAGTGGTGCGAGTCCCACACCCAGAGGTCTACGCGTAGATTTTATGTAAGATAAACACTAATTTCAACTCAAAATTATGTAAGATTTACGCCTAATTCAGCGCAAAATTATGTAAAATCTACGCTAAATTCAACGTAAAATTATGTAAGATTAGCGGTAACTGGCGTTGACAAGTCGAAATTTCACCGCATGTTTCTTACATAATTTTGCGTTGAACGCGTTATATTTTGAAGAAGTAAATTTAAGGCATTCAATGCAAAATTATGTAAGATAATTGCGGTGAATTTTCCAACTTGCCAACGCCAGTTATCGCTAATGTTACATAATTTTGGCTAAATTCCTCGACTCGAGCAGCACACTTATCAGAACATGTTGCAGAATAGTTTAAACTGCCCTGTCAAGACATAGTGGATAATTTATAAACATTTGCAAATTTATTATAATTAATAGATAATTTATAGAAATTTGCGATGCCTCTTATCCTACTGTATAAATTGTTTCTATGTGTGAACAGTAAAGTATACTCTATAAAAAGTTCTGCATTTTCCGTCTTTGACCCAGCTTGCATAACGTGCAGGAATAGCAGAAACTAACTTTTAAAGCAGTCCACGTATCCCTGCAGAAGTGTACACATGTGTCTACTGGTTCGGGAACATGTGTGCATACCTGACCACAGGGTTGAGATCAGGTGTACACACCTGTCCAATGGTTAGCAATCAAGTGTACTCACCTCTGCCTACCGGTTCGAGCGAAGGGCAACACAACTTCCCAACAGTTCGAGCGAAGAGAAGAACACAACTTCCTACAAGTTCAAGCGAAAAGGAACACAGCTTCCCAATGGTTCCAGAGGGGTTGAACTCAGTGGCGGAAAAGGGGGCGGGGGAAGGGGGTGGTCGAATGGTAGGAGGTTTGAATGAGGGGTAGTAGGGGTGAATACATGGGAGGGGGTTTGTTCAAGTGGGAGGTTGGGGATTGAATGAATTGCAGGGTTAAACGAGAGAGGGGAGGACAAATGGGCTGGGGACAAATGGGCTGGGGACAAATGGGCTGGGGGTGGAGGGGTGTACGAGTGTAGGGGATTCACGAGAAAATAGGTTAAAATCTTTTTTTCCTAAGTTTGTTCGGGAGGAAAATTTTATACAGAGTAATATTTTTGTTAATTTAGTTAAAATCTACGAAAATTTGAATGAATTGGTTAGAAAAAAAAGTTTAGTGGATGTCATCCTGCTTTGTAGTGTTTTGTAATGTATTTTGTAAGTGTGTTTTGTAAGTGTTCATAATGTCATGTTTTTTTCGACAAAAGAATTTTTTTTTTGAATATGTGGAACATTTCACTCGGAGCAAAATTGATGTTTTTCTATATTGAATTATAAATTACTACTGAAAATTGATAGTGTGATTTCTTATAAAACTAAATCGAGTCTTTGTGTGCTTGTTTTTTATATTTCTTTTCCATTTGAGGCCTGATTGTCTAAAAAAGGTGCCGTAATATGAAAGTTACAAGTTCTGAAACAATGCAATTTTTGTAAAGTTGGCAAAAATTGTTGGACCTTGTTGCAGACGTGACTTCAAGAGTTCTCAGGCTAAATCTTTAAGACTTTTAACGTTCTAAAATTAAAATCCTTTCAGATAGTTTATAATCACTGATATAGTAAGTGAACATGAGCTGAAAAGATAAAGACCAGCTAGATAAGTCAAATTGAACTTAATGCTCCGAAATTTTCTACCCACTAACACTTGAATACAAACGAAAATCAATGAAGAAATTGAATTTCAAACATTAAAAATGATGATTATAGAATCATTTCAACAAACTGAACTCAGAGGTATATGCAGGAGATTTGATTGAAACAATTTCCCAGAGTTTTACTTCAAATTCAGTGAGCCAAAATTGTTTGGACGCTACAATTTTTATTTAAAATCTACTTCTCATTTCATGCAAAAAAATAACTGTGCAAAATTGAAAAGGTTTAAGTTGATGCAAAAATGAAGAAAAACAGACAAAATTGAGTTCTTTTTTGATTGTAGTGGTTCACTTACTCTGGTGTTAATAGAAGAATACCGCTCAGTTCAGCAACAATAGAATGAAAATAAGAACCATTTTTGGGAACATTTTAGAGAAAATTAGAAATCGAAACCTAAAGCTTCCGGAATTTTACTCTCAAAATCAAACCACTAGAAGCTCAGTTGAACTTCAGGAGTAGCTTCGCCGATAGCCTCAAGCAGATACTTCAGTGTAAGGCTATCATCAGAACTAGAGAAACCGTTATTTGATTATTTTAACAGTAGTGTCAACTTGTGAGATGAACGCCTGAAAAGATAATGACAAGCTAGGTTAGTCAAATTGAACTTAATGTTCCGAAATTTTTCACGCGCTAACACTTGAATACAAAAAAAACTAATGAAAAAATTGAATTTCAAACCTTTAATATGATGATTATAGAATCAGGTCATCGAAACTAAACACAGAGGAAATTGCAAGAGATTTCATTGAACCAATTTTCCGAGAGTTTTGATGTTTTAATTTGAAATTCTGTGAGCCGAAATTGTTTGACCGCTTAAAAATTTACTTAAAATTTACTTCTCACTTTATGCATAAAAATAACAGCAAAATTGAAAATCTTTAAATTGATGCAGAATTTTAAAAAAAGGGGGACAAAATGGGTTTTTTTTTAATTTTCGTGGATCACTATCTCTGGTGTTCTAAAAAAAATACCGCACAATTGAGCAACAATGGAATGAAAAAAAAAGAATCTTTTACTTGGGAACATATTAGAGAAGATTAGAAGTCCAAACATAAAACTTCCGGAAATTTACTCTAAAAAATATACCATTCGAAACTCCGTGGAGCTTCGCCGATAGCTTCATGCAGATACTGCAGTGGAAAGCTATCATCAGATTTACAAAAACCGTTAATTGGTTATTTTAACAGTAGTACTCAACTTGTGTCTGCAAAATCCAAGTAGCCTCAAATGTTTCACTCTGATATTCAAGTTGTTAATATCATCAGCGCTGTGAGATAACTTCAGAAGATGGAAATAGAAACGAAACGGAGCTATTAGAAAGTACAACTGCAAGAAATCACAAATTACTAAAGAATACAAAATTAAACATTAAAGAAAGAATTAAACAAAAGGCTTAGCAATTCGTCTCCTACACATATTGGTTTTAACAAAAATATGGCGTAAATAAAATTGGCTGTTCTTGATGAAGCACGACATAGAAGAGATGTGTTGGTAGATAAACTTTCACGGGCTGAACTTTCGCAGGCGGAATAAGAGTTTTTAACAAAGTTAGAAACATGAGTTATGAAAGATGGAGAGAACAACAAAATGATTTTTACAGTAAAAGTTTGATATTTACAGGAGAGATCTGATTAATAGATCAAGATAGTGAAATGCGTTTGCGAGATGAAAAACTCTTAAAGTCTGCCTTGATATGTACCCATTATCAATGAGCAAAATCGAGATAGGCATCTGATGAAAACATTGTGATTCATAGCGCTAGGTCCACGTCATATCAAAATTTGTCGGCTCTTACAAATGTCTCTGAAATTTTTATCAAGGGACCCAATAAATGGTAAGCATTTGCACTTCTATAATGTTTCAATTACTCTTCCGGAGGTATCATAATCTTTCAGTTTATGATGGAAAGATTTTACATCAGATAATTTTGCTTTGGTAATATCTAATTAAATTCATCGGTTTGAACCAAGTGATGATTCGAAGCTTAGAGATTCCTCGACTCGATATTAATTGAGTGACTTGAAAATTTTTGGCCTTTTCTGATTAAACTGGTAAGTTGAACCTTCTGATGTACTAACTAAAAGTTTCACCTTATTGTAAATCGAAATGCTTACATCCCCATTCAGATTTAAAGGGATTTAGTGGTGTCTGTTCCCATCAAGACCATTCTGAACGTTTCCCTCTGTGATACTGGTATAACTTTCGTGAAAAATTATGCTGCCAATTTTTGAGTAAGAACTTACTGAATTGAAATTGTGCCATATTATGTCTTGTGCCCAGTGAAATGAAATGTTGTCTTAATCTGTTTGCGTTTTGAGTGTTTAAACGGGTTATAGCAAAGCTTGACGCAAATGTGTTTGTTCCGAACACATTCCAACGGATCTTTTTTCTTTGAAAGCTAACATCAAATCTTGCAGAATCTTTTTTATTTATAGTGCTTTGTGATCTGCTGCTGCCACGCCCTGACTTTCTGCATCTGATGAAGAAGGATACTTAGCGTCTTTAGTATAAGTAAGCTTCAACTGTTTTGAACCTTGCGAAAATCTTTCTGTAGTTGTTTCCCACCCTGCAGTGTTGATTTGTGGGTTCATTCAAGTGTCTGGAAAAAATTTTGCTTTAAATATGTTATCTGGATTCGTTTGTGTTGCCAGACAAAGAAAAGAAAGCACGAAATTTTTGCAGATTCTCGAATATACTTCTTTGTCACCACTCGGTGCTGACTGTGAAGTCATAAGTTCGAGTCGTCTGGAGCTCTTGAGTGTTTGCAATTGCTCTTTTGAACCCCTTCAAGAATTTTCTCTATGAAAAATATTTGGTGAATTGTAATTTTTCCATATTTTCATCTGATTCTTAGGCCCAGAAGAAATTATAGTCTCTCCTGCCTTCCATATAAAATTTTGCTTCTAGAACTTTCTTGACATCAGAGATCAGAATTTGCCAGTTGTTAGCAACCTTTTTTACGCCATAAACTGATCTGATTAGCCAATGTACTAACTTATCATCATCAGACCAAGGTTCACAAATTTGTGGTTGTTCCAGATGTACATCATCCCCTATTGGGGAACGCAGGAAAGCCATGCTGTTAAAAACTAGTGAACATCAAGGTGTTGTTTCGCCTATAAAAGAATTAGAACCCTGATTGTCTTTGGCTGACAGGTAGGTACAAAAATCTGAAAGTTGTTCAGTTTTTCCACTTCCTTGAAACCTTTTGCAACATAGCAAGCTTTGAGCTAGTTGAATACTTGACCACTAAATCAATTTTCACTTTGTAGATCCATTTGCACGGGATTACGTCTGTATCTCTGTGTGGTGATAAATCCCATGTCTTGTATTCTTGGAGTGCATTGACCTGGACTTTTATTTCCCAGCGCCAATGGTCCCAATCATCGTTCTGCCTGCTTGATAGACTGTCTTGGGTTCCACATAGTCATCCTTAGTCTCAACAATTTGAGTTCACACGTCTCCAAAAACATATGGAACATTCCTGCTGGTGTTCCTTGTCTGGGCTCTGCAATTTCTGCTTGCTTCTGTGTGTCTTCATTGAAGCCAGCCGTCACAGTAATTGAACAGCCTTTTTGTCACTGCCGTTTAGGAACTTTGAGACTTTTTCACTCCATCTTGTTGCAAAAGATCCTTCATCTTTGCTGATTGCTCAAAATCTAACGCCTCTCATCTCAGTTTTTTTAGTGTTCACCCCCTCTACAACATTGCACTCTTTTTTTGTTGCAGTACTCTAGCCCTCTCTCTTTCTCTCTCGCTCTCTCCATCTCTTGTCAATGTCTGGTTGAACATCATCTGCGTGCAGCATTCCAAGTTTCCTGATTAATTGATTATTGCATCTGGAACTGCACTTACTTTGCCTAAGACTGTATGCAAACAGGGTATTCGTTTTGTTGTTCCCCTTAGTGTATCCCAAAAACCTTCCTTCTAGTGCGCTGTGTTCAGGTTGCTGACTTCTCTGTCCTACTTCCTTATGACGCCGCTGCAACCAAAACTATACATCTTGTTAATTGATAATTGGTTTTTATATCTTCTCCTCCTCGCCTTACAATTCAATTTTTTGAACCTTGCTGCATGGAAAATTTCTGCTCTGCACATCATCATGAACAGTTTTGATGCATTGAGGGAACATTTTGCCATGTCCAGCAATGTCCTGATGCACCTCAATGCTCGCCTAATGTGTTGTGGTGAGTCTGGTGTGATTTTCTCATGTATAATGCCTGCGTCTAATCACTGCGTCTTTAACTGCTCTGAGAAAAGCTGCTTTGCATTAACTGGCGTCCGCTTCTTGAGCGCCCTCACCCTGGGTGCCAACTTCTTCAGGACAACCAGTGCTCCATTTTCTGGTTTAATCAGAACCACAAAAATAATCTTTGTTTGCTGGCCTGCGGTCAAAGTGCGGAATCGGAACCCCGACATTGAGACAAGGTGAAGTTTTCTCCGAACTTCGTGCAACTTGAGACTGATGAGAGGTTTGAAGAATTGTCAGGCGCAAGCAAAATTGTCGTGAGTTTATAAGGAAAGTTTCTTTTTTGAGATTCTGCTGTTCCTCACACTGCCACCTTCCCCAATTCTAGAAGCATCTCTAATGTGACCAATGAGGACCAAAGCGATGAATAGGGACTCTGACATTGCTTAAATTGCTTCCATAAGTTTTGTGAGCAGCTCTTTTGCTCTGATGAAAAGTTTGTCCGGATCCGGATCCAGATCTGCAGTTGAGTCAGCTGTGGAATTAAAGTCACTACTGTGGTTGTCTCCACACTTTGAAAATTCTCCTGCAAAAACTTTCAAGCCTTTGTTCGGTTTTCTATGCTGTCAGCTCGCCACATAGTCATGTCTCACCAGCGTGATGGTTGTTGCATCTGGAGTCAGTGCCGGATTACAACACAATTTTTCTTTTTTTGATTTCAACAACTTCTTTCGTATATGGGTCCTTTCCAAACTTGAGGTTTTTGTTCTAATCATTACTTGCCTCACTGCCCATTGATGAATGCTCATTGGGTTGCTCCGCTGTCTTGAAAAATGGCTTGTAGAACCTCTTACTCTGCATCATTGACACAAATCTTGCGTTCCTGTTTAGAGGGTCCAGTGCTTGTCCTCTGTAACTCAACATCTTTTTTCCCTGTTGATCCGTTGTGATTTGAGCGAGCAAATCAAATTTGAAAATAAAAATAATTAAACTGAGGAAGATTAGGAGAGTAAATGAGTAAATTGAGTTAATTTTATTATTAATTTGACTGAGAATACTGTTAGGCGAATAAACTGCTCCTTAATGATTTTTTTGCAGACGAGAATGAAACGTTTTTAACTATGATCGAGACATATCTTAGATTTTGACAGAGTTACAAATTGATTTCTGCTGCAGAATTCAGAAATTTACATGCGACATCTAGTCAATAGATCCAAATTGGTGATTTGGATTTGTCAAACGGAAACGTCTAAAAACCTGCTTTTTTATATACGCAATATTCATGAGCAAAATCAGGCTATGGATCTAGTCATAGCAACATGATTTATAGCGATCTGACCAAACTCTTTATTCTGACCAAATAAGGTCTGCTTTTAGGTATTTTCTAGAATTTTTTTGCAATGGTTACAAAAAATTTTGCCTCTGCAGTTTTCTAACATTTCATTCACACATCCGCGTGTATAATAATTACGTATATCAGAATCGAAAGTTTCAGAGTTCATATGTCACCTTGATCATTAATCCCGAGACTCGTCAGTGGTCAGCGTGTCGATTCTAACAACCATTTCTTGTGGATGCGTTTATATTAAATTAGTGATCTGCATCAATTTGACTCTGTCTTTTTAAACTGTTAAATTAAACGTTCTGATATATCTAACTAATTTTCAGGCTTTTATTTTAATCAAAGTTCACACAGGCATCAAAGCCCTTACCATGAAGTAATTACCATGAATCGCAGGAAAACACCACTGCTTGCTACGTCACCAAGAATTTATCAATCTTCCCCTTGGAAAGATATCTTAAGTACTGTCTGGCATTTTTAAAAAAAATGGCTTCATTGTTTTTTCTCTAAATGTTTCTGAGTTATCCTGGTAAAGACCCAGAAAAATTCACTGGTAATTTCAGGACAATGCACGCTTATCGTGGCAAATTCCTGCAACATTGCCCGTTAACCATGGTATTTTACTGGAAAAATTGACTTTTAACATGGTAATTTCCAGTGACAGACCTGGTTAGCTTGCTACTTTCCCGACACCCAATGTAATTTTTTCAAAACATTCCTGTTAATCCTGTTAACGACGTCGAGATATTGTCATAAACGACCATTAAATTTCACTTTTGTTGAGATTCATGATTTTATACCGCCGGGAAAATGGGGTAATCGTGGAAAAATACCAGTTAAACTCCATTATTACCGGAAAACGTCGAATTGTGATCTCAGTCGTTTGAAATTTTAATTTTTTGAGATGTCTCCCATTGTTCAGCCAATTTTAAACTAATTCAAACAAAAGAAATGCGGTTGATGATTGAAGAGTGCCCAAGGAAGTTGTCTGAAACAAGAGAAATTTTTTGAAAAAGCTTCAAAAAAATTTTGAAATTGAAACTAAAGAATCTGGCTTTGGGTCCTTAAGTGTGCTTGTGTAACGTGATTCGTCAACTAAAAAAATATAAAAATGTTTTTTAAAACTGAATCCATATGACAACTCACCTCATTAATACCTACTCCTTGGAAATGAAGGTGCAAAATTCTGATTTCCATCAACTCCAGATACCGCAGTAAATTCGTGTAGTTTCCGATGGAGCTATTGATGATGTCAATAAACAGCAGCTTCGTTTCTTCAACCTTTTGAAGTTCGAGCCAATCCTCAGTATCAACATTTGAGATGTAGAAATTCGAAGAGAAATTCGTTGGGGGTAAGTTGCTCAAGACTAAATAAATGGCATTATGGGAATGCTTTACAAAAGTGCATTCAGCTATTAGCCCATTCTCGCATTTGCACGTGGAATCAACTTTACAGGGTTCCAAAGAGGACACTTGAGATACAAAGAAAGCAATGAGCAAAATTGATTTGCAGAACATTATGCAAAAGAAGATGAAATATTTATCAGAGGAACTTAGCAACGGGTTTAGTAATGCTTTTTGGGTTGATTTGAAATAACTAAAACAAATATGAGGAACAATGAGAATTGAATTTGTTTGTCAGCCCAAAGTTTGTGAATTAGATAATCTTGATTACATAAACTTTCATCTCATTCGCACAGTATATCACCCAAATTTGTTCCCCTGCAGAATCAAATTTAAACATATTATTATTGATAGCACTTTCCTGAAATTATAACGTTACAAACAGAAAAGAAAGTAAAGGATGAGCTCTTGAATCAATAATGAAATCAAAATTAAATCAAAATGTTGCGATAACGTCTATGACTCTGATATTTATGTCAATTTCTGGGACAAGAATACGCAGCATGACAAACGACGCATCTTGATAGAGCACAAAGCAAACTATGCTCGCTGAATTGTCCTATGCTTCATTAACCACTAATAGTATGTTTCAGAACATCACTTAAACGGAGGACGAATTGTTACTTTTTGCCAATATTAGTTTCCAAAGATAGAACAGACGTGGAGATGACAGACCTCTGTCAACCAGCATTAGAGGTAGCGAGCAGGATAGACTTAATACCATCAATCCAACATAACAGCAATGCGCAGAGAACTCCACCTTAATTTCACATTCACCAAAAACTATGAATTTTTTTTGTCAGCCTAACTCGAGAATGCCTGTGAGTCACCATGGCGTTGACGTAGAAAAGTTGCTGTCGGAAAGTCACTTACGGAAAGGCACTGAAACACTAATATCAATAATAGATATTATTTTAAAAAAGCAACTAAGAGGCCGTTTGATATATTTAACTGAAGTATGCATAAGTACCAAATGCAATCACTATAATCACACGTTCTAGTTACTAGTTAATTAAGCTCGATTAACTCCCATTGCCAGGGCAAAGGAACTGCGGCATAGTTTTAGAAATTTTGTTCAGATATCAAGAGATATTAACAGTTGAGCAAAACAGAACTGATAAAAGAGCAGAAAATAGTGCAAACCTAACAAAAAGTAATATTAGTCGCCATAAATCATCTGAAAAAGCTGCAACTATATTGAACTTCGAGCACAAATAATACTGTCAATCACCCGGTCATAAACTTTTCACTTTCAGAGGCCAATTTATTATACTGATTAACGTTATAGCAAAATTTTTAGGTTTTTGTAAACGTTGACGACAAATGTCTGGCGCTCTAGATTCATGAAATTGCTATGTCAAGTCTACACGTCAGTTTCATTTTTATTTGTAGCTGTTCCTGTCGTACAGTTTTACAGTCTGTAGGAATGAGTTGTTTCGTGGCACTGATTAGCTTATTCTACAGCGGCTAATTAGTGGTGATTTGGCGGTGCGATTTAATGCTATTGTTTGCTGCTTGAGGATTAAATATTCTAGTTACAGATTTTAGGTCGATTTGGCGTAGCGAAATCGCTTTCAATTATTTGTAGAGTATTTCGCTCAGCGAAAGATACTAAACTTTTGATACGTCTGAATTAAGACTTTGGCGAATCGGATTCTAGTTAAAGAGAGAGTCAACTAATTTGAATTGCGAAAATGAAGAGAATGAATTTAGACAAAATTAACAAAACTGATTAACAATTTGTTCATAAGATTACATTTCTAAATGCGGCAACTTACAATCACGAGACAATGTGAACAGACAAAAGATCATGCACAGGATGTAAACAAATTTACAAGTATGAAAACATAAGATTCGATCTTCAAAACTAGAACTAAATGAATGAACAAAATAAAGGTAGATGAAATGAACTAAATTAAATTAAACATAAAATGAACCAATTTAGCTACACCAAACAATAACCCCAAACTAAAAATGTACTATTGTACCACAGTTCCCATATTAGCCTTCATCTCAACATTTGCCTTCATCTTGCCTTCATTTGTTTTCATTTGCCTGCATATTTGCCTTCATCTCAACTTGAGAAGAGAGTCAAGTCAAAAGAAATCAAAGTTCGTTTAGTCACACGTATTCTATTAAAAGTTTGTTTTGAAAACTTTAATCTCAAATGCAGATTTTTCACATATGAAGACAGATTTTTCAAGTTAACCTTTTGCTTCGCTCTTTACTTCTTTCGTTTGTTGGTAGTTTCTTATGTCAAAACGTAGGTTTTTTCTGTATGCTTTGTCTTTTTTTCTTGTCTTCTAAGTACCATACAAGGGGGGGGTAACATATTAAGATTTGTCAGTAGCATCGGATGCCAGTACTAATAGTCTAGGGGAACACGTTTGTTAGTACAAGTTTAGTGCATCTTTTTAACCATACTCCGCGTTCTCGCACAATCTCTGCTTAAAAATTCAAAAAATTACAGTTAACGCTGCCAAATTTGCAGGGCATTTTAGATCAATCTGGCTTATGCTAGAAAAAAACTAACAACGCCTTGCGCCCTACTTTAATCACATTCTTCTCTCGAAAGCAACAGAAAACAGTCTTGACCACGTAATTTAAGATCCGATTACCATGTTCATCAATTTTAAATCTATTTGAAATGTGAGGGGGATTGTGGTACACTCGAGCACATCAGTTACGTTCAGTACCTGACTATCGCGTTACGGAATAGTTTGTACTATTATCCCGCCAATGGGGTTCACTCACAATTTTTCAGTTAGAATTCAACCTCTACCCTGACCTTTAACATTGTATAACCTTGTGCCTTGTGTATTGCTTTTTATTTTAAATATCTGTCTGAGATTGACTTACTCTATATATACGTTCTAAGAGAACAGTCAAAACTCAATTGTTATGACTTTTACTCTCTTCTTCCTAATTGTATGAAGACTTAATCAGTTTATTTCGATTATCGTGTACCGCTTAAAATTAAGCTTATGACAAGGCGCAGTCAGCTAAAGAACACACAAGAAGGCCTATATGAATAGACCCATTCTGGGAGAGCCCATCACAAGAACCACCAACGCCATGGGAAAAATGGAGACCATTTACGAAACTCGCATTTTTGGCAAAAGAAAATTTCGATCTGGGACTACTATTAGGAACACTACCTACAGATGTTGTCCTCCTAATCGAACCAATATACGAGAAACCAAATTTCAATCCAACTCCAACTTTCGAGCGCGAAAGACAAACTCGAAATGTGTCTGGAGGTTAGTTAGTCCATTCGTCGTTTGGCCTTGCGCCACTGCGCCAGATTATCGACAGCGTCACATCACATACATTCAGAAAACATTTTTCATTAAAATAGATGTACCATTAATATAATTAAGTACTAAAGAATACAGTAAAACGAAAGGAAATCAAAAATGACGACGGTTTCACTTGTATATCTTTTCAATTTTCTTTGCCTCTACTCAATCTAACAGTTTATTATATGGAATATTTTCATGGCTAGTTATTGAAAATCTAGCAACTTTTGAGATTGGAAAAAATACACAAAGCGATCGATATGAGACATTTCATGAACAAAATGTTTGTTTCTGTCAGTCAGCTAATGTAATGAAGAGCAGAGCGTTTCCTTCTAAGAAAATGAAGCAGTGAAACGATTTGGTTTAAAAATTAGCGCTGTTTCTCCTGAAATATTTTTATTTGTCTTAAAACTCATTTTTTTGACGTATTCCAACTCAGTCCTTTTGCTTCTGAATGGTAAAAAAATTTTTATTGAAGTAAAATCAAAGATAGAAATCGTTACAGGTGGTTTATTTGTTTTTGCCGTCTGTTTCATACTTCATGTACCTCGCAAGAATTCTGATGACTTCATTGTCCATTTGGAAGCCTTTGACTAAAGTTAGAACGTATGATTCTGCTGTTAACTATAGATTACGGCCCACGCAACGTAGAACAACAATCACTGAAGAAAGAAAGACCGCAATTATGTCGAGACAATTAAAAACAAACTACCGTTCTATCATTAAGAACGGAAGAAAAACAGGGACGGCAGCCAAAAAACTCCCTTGTAGAAAAGAAATGAAAATTTTCGTTCTTTTACCGTCTCATAAGAGGAAATTCATCTGATAGGGAGAAAACGAGAAAACGATCAGAATATGCAGAAATTGTTGTTTGCATTTTTTGACAATATTAATTTTGCTTAAATCTATCCATTAACATACACTATACAAATACATAAACAAATTGAAAATTGCACAACAACGACCACCAACAAACTGGCAACACCAGCTCCTCAAAAAGAATTAAAATATTTAAGGATCCCACTTTTTCCACCTTACCCAACATGTTTCCGTTGTCGATTGGTGATCGAACTATGACTCTCACTGCCTCTTTATACGAGTTTTGTACTGTTTTTCCATGCCACTATCTGACATGCAGAACTCAAAAGAGAATGTATGTCGCCTGCATGTTAATATAATTGAAATGAATGAAAATAATATAGGAGAGAAAAACTTGCAGTAATTTATCCATTTTGGAAAAAAACTAACAAAATTTGAGGTGTGAGACGAGAGTGATTTTTGAGTAGTCCGATTCGATTAGGTAGACAACAATCATAAATACATAGCTACATACCGAGGCAAACAACAGTAATCCAAGAATACCAAATGATCCCCCAAAAGAAGTTTTTCATCAAGTGCGCTGAAGATTCATAGTTTTTTTGGTTGCTGAAAGGAATTATTTCGTAATCTAGGATGCGAAATTTATCTTGTAACTTTGATACATTTTGAGTTTTTTAACTAAATATTCTCAAGAAAAATCAAGTTTAAACGGAACTATAGTTTAAACTATAGTTCCGTTTAAACTTGATTTTTCTTGAGAATATCTAGTTAAAAAATTTAAAATGTTTCAAAATGACAAGATAAATTTCGCATCCTAGCTTAGGAAATAATACTTTGACTAAAAAATTGCGAACAAAAAACGTTGACAAAGATCTGGGTACAATTCTCAACATGAATTTCAATTTCGCATTCACCGGTCTGCTAAAAATTTGATACAAATGTCACTTTTGTTTGTTTTTATCACCGAGGACGACAGTTACCTCTTATTTAATGCTCCAAGAAATCCTACACAAATAAATATTTTCTGGGCCCAATAATTAATCATCATATTGCCGCTGTAGTTTATGCAACTTCAATAAAAAAAAATGCGGGTCATTGCGTAGCAATGTATCCGCAAATAAACGTGTGTGCTGCAATTCATCGCGCATATCGTCGAACACTCATTTTACTGATTTATTTTAGCTCAATTTTTATTTAAAAAAGTGTGAAAAGCAATAGAAAAATTCTTTTATTTAGCATATCATTATTAGTATAATGTTTTTTCTACTTCTGTTCTTGACGCTGATGAATTGTTAAATTGGCAGATCAATTCCAACATTTTCCCCCATTTTTTGGAACGCTGATGTTATTTTCTTACTCATCAAGAGTAAGCGGGTCTGAATAGAAAAAAAATGTACCAGGTTGAACAGGAACCGTACCAAGCGATTGTTTAAAAAAAAGAAATACAAAGGTACACGAAGACCCCGGTGTGATTACCGTGAAAGTTTTTTAGAAGTGGTGAAATTGAACTTGTACGATTAGTTACATCAATAAACACCTCAAAATTCAAATACCTCTCTCAATTTAAAACAATATCCATCTCTTTCAAAATTAAATCTCTCAAAATAGAAGTCTTGACCTCACAATTCTGTACCCTTCTGACCTAATCACTTTGCTATATTTGTTATATTGTTTTTGAATGTGTAAGTTATCATATTTTCGATTCATAAATTCTCATGGTTTGAGGATTTTATGAAATCAAGCCAATTTTTTGGTTTATGTTAATATTAGTTCCATGTACGAGTTTACCTTCCCAGTATGAACAACTCTTTCGATACAGATATTGCGAAGTATTATTTTTAGCTAAAACAATATTTTTGGACAAAGTACCAACAATGTGTTTCTCATTTGAAGAGTTGGTTTTTATTCAAAAAAGTTCTAATTGTTGAGATCAGCTCATACAGAATTGTATCATTTTAAATTTTTTCATACCTTTACCGATCAACTGGTTACAAAATGTTTAAGCTTTCACGGTTACAGATGTTTCATCTCACACTTCTAGTACCCGACCTCATCAATAATCAATTGATATTAAGACAAAGGAGGAAATCATTACAACTTTTCTCTTTTAATGTCATTTCATATCTCCGTTCTCTATTGCGACGAAGTCGCAAATCTGCTTGTATCTAAATGTTACCAAGCGTCTAAATTAAAATTTGATAAAATTTTGATATTACTTTCAAAAACTAAATTTACTTCTTCCTTCGTGTGTACTTATCAAATAAAAACAATTCCCTGCAGTGATTGCTTTTACTTATTCTTATTTGCAAGTTTAGTGTTCTTTAATTATTTGAGTAGGTGGTAGAAGAAATATAGATTTTACACTGGGTTTGTTGCTGAGATAATGCTCTTTTTTGGTGGTGCGACGGATGTTAGAAAAGATAGATATCAAATTAAAATCTCAATTAACCGCACTTTAAATTTATCAAAAATTAATAGCTTTTGATTTTAAAAATGCAGAAAAACATTCGACACTTTTACAAACAATTTAATGAGATTTAAGTTATAATGCTAATTCTGCAGGCCTCAGTGACAAATTGCTCATAATCAATCTCAATTTTCTACAATTCAACCAATTTTTTCTTAAAGAAGAAACGGCTTGGATGCTTGCTTGCCAGATAATACTTAAAAAGACGGCTGTACGTAGCAAAGGTCGTTGCAACTTAATTCTATAGGTTTCAAAAACAAAATTAACTTCTGTCAAAGAAAAGTTTGGAAGTATCCGAAAGCAACTTATATGAATTGGAGAAAATCATAGACAAAGTCAAACATTACAAACAAAACACACATCACACACACACACACACACACTTACACAAACAAAAAGACAAATACAAACTCCAACAAAAACAAAGAAAAAAGATTGTCTTTCTGGCAATCAATTTTTACTCAATCTTTGTCATCTTTCACTTAAGTGGTCCAAATTTCTAGAAAATTAGCTGTGGACAATTTGGAGAGATTTTATTGGTAGTCGTAATTTTGACAATAAAATTTGAATTGAAACTTTTTGAAGTTTCTTGAAAATTATTCTCAATTTTGATGTTGCATGAGCCTCATTTGCCAATTATTTTTCAAACAAATCTCGCAGATGGTCTACCAGATAGATTTATTGAAAAAAAATAATTTTGTTGTTGAAAACTTTTAAAACGGCAATTTGGAGCCAATATTGAAAAGCGAGTTTCCAAACAGAATTCCAACAGTTTTAGCACACTATCTCGATTTTTTCCAACATCTAAATGGACATTTTTGTTGTCTCTAATGATTTTATAATGTACTGTATAAAACATTGGTTTTCAGTTTATTTTATGTTTAGGCCCTCTACCAGTATTGAGTACTGTTTAAGGCATCAGAAAAATTCTATAGATTTTATCTGTAATGAAAAAAGAAAGTATATTCTCATTTTTAAAAAAACTCTAGGCTTCTTTTGAGATATTTCACGATCATTGAGCTACTAAGTTTCTCATTTTGCAGAATTGCTTGCTGTTTAGAAAAACATTTTCTATGTACAGAAATGGTTCTCCTCCTTCAATTTTCAAAGACAGTCATGCACTTTTGTTTTAAATTTTTCATCTGGACGAACTGTGAACTCTCTGGCTTTCTTATTATTCTCCATTTCAATATACTAGCGGAGATTATTTGGAAAAATCTTCTCTAAAAACATAAATCATACAAAACAAGAAATTTTTCCGTTTTTACGTTTAAAAAATGAATTGTATTTATCTGTTTTTCACTCTATGAATGCGTTTTCTAAGGAATCTTGATTTTGGGATTACTGTAATGGTATGTTTTTTTGAAATGAAAAGCATTGAAATGAAAAGCATTTTGGTCCCCTGCTCCGGGACCAAAAAATTCTTCCTTCTATTTTTGTCCTTCGAAATTTTAAATTGCTCTCTGTTTCAATACTCTGAAAAGACATTTTTTCTATAAATGAAAACTGGATTATGAGATTTATGAAATGGTGTTTTTCTTTTTTTCCCTACGATGCGTCAAAAAAAACTGACAGAAAAAAATGAACCAAGCCAGTCTCAAATAAATATATACCCCCATTTAAAAAAAAACATTAGAAAAATTACCCATATCAGCCACCTGAAACCTACTTAAAATGCTATTTTAACAAATTAAAAGCGCGATGTCGTGAAAGGAATAATTTTTTTTTGTATTTTAGAACTATTTAATTATTTGGCTTTCTTGAAAGTTTGTTTTTAAGGGCTAAAAGTGTTGAAAATTTTTCAACCTCTATTGGCAAAAAACGATACAAATAAAGTTAGCAACTTTGTTTTAAGAAACAATTCTGTGTGTGTGTCTATTTTCAAAGATTATGTTACTTAAAGTTCTCTGTCCGCCGGTACTTACTTTTTGAAATAAATTCTTGTTGTTAATTGAAATTAACAAAACTGAGCAGCAAAAGACATCTAAAGTTTAGTTTACCGTAAAAATACTGCAGAATGGCACAAATAAACTTCTTGGAATAAGAAAAAATTCCAAATAGATGAATCTGCTACGTGTTTTAGATTACTTAACTTTATCAAGATTATAAACAATAAGAGCGAACAAAATGATCGGGTTTCTAAGCAAAAAAAAATTGTGCTGCTTGATTCGACAGGTTTATCGGTGTTCTGTTAATTTAAATAATTGTTTTTCTACTTTTTAATTGAGAATCATTAAATAAAATTCTCCAAAAGCTATTTCCCAAGTATTACATTATTCTAAACGACTGTCAACGTTCTGAGAATTTGAAAAAATTGTGTTTCGCCAAACTCTCATACATACTCTTTCTTAGAGTTTACGATTTTTTTGTGCAAGCTAGATGAATCACTGTTTTGACTTTGTACTCTCTCAGCTCGAAACAGTTTTATTCAAAACTTGTGTAAGGAAAATGTGGAAGTCCGACAATGACAAGATTATTTATATTTACCTGTAGCCTGATAACTTGCGATGAATAACATGATTCCGAATTAGCAAGCCACCGAAGAGATGTATTGTTTTTTATTGTTCAAAAGAAAATAAATGAGAATAATGAAAATAATGAGAGTAATTATATTACAGAACTCAAGTCTCTCTACACAGTGAAAGACGCCGTGACGTTCAGACAGTAGCGTTGAGTTGTACCCAGACCGAACTCCAAGTCTATATCAGTACTGTTCAAGCCTAATTCCAAGTCTTATTTCGATTCCCAGTACTGGACAAGTCTGAATACAAGTCTTACAAGTCTGGCAAGTCTTAACAAAGACTTGGATAACACTTGGAAGTTGATTCCCAAGTCAAAACCAACTTTCCAAAAAATTTTGAGTGAAAATTTCAAATTCGTACCACGATTTTTGTATTTATTTTTATGCACCTTCTCGGGGGGCCTTGAAAACTGATGCAGACTGATGCCAACTCATTCTAATTGATGCCAAATGATGCTAGGGGACCCGGGAAGGTCAAATTGGGCCGTTTTCAGCTGTTTCTGGGCCGTTTTCAGTCATTTCTTAGCCGTTTTAAGCCGAATTTTAGCCGAAAATCGACATTTCTTAGTTTTTCAGATTTGGCTAATGTCAAACATCACTCAGGGCAAAATCTTTTTTGGCTATTTTTGAGGTTTTTTTGGCTATTTTTGACGTTTTTTGGCTATTTTTCACGTTTTTTCGGCTATTTTAGTCGTTTTCTTTGGCTGCTTTAAACGTTTTTTCGGCTAATTTAGACGTTTTTTTCGGCTAATTTCGACTTTCCGAGACTTGGATTTAGAATTGTCAAGACTTAAATCAGACTTGAATTTAGAATTTTCAAGTCTTAAATCAGACTTGGATTAGGCTTGCCAAGTCTCAGCCCAGACTTGGATTTAGACTGCCAAGTGTAAAAAGTGACATGATCATAGTTCTGAATCAATAATGAATTAAGACCTGGATTTAGAATTGCCCGGTACTGAAATTGACTGGGCGTTAGTTCCGGGTATTCTATGCGTGAGATATACGCAAACTCTTTCACTCAGGGTTTTCGCGGTTGAGTCCTTTGATATCCAACGAGAACATATGCATATTTTCATTTAATTTGTTTCTTGTTCTTTGTTTTTGCGTTCATCATAATTTTAATATTGTTCCAGATCAATGCTCAGATATATTAACCGATAGCGATACAAGGTAAATAAAAATGAGCACAGATCAATTTGAGAGTAATCTTCCGAAATTGTGCAAAACTAGAAAAAAAACCGGGAGCAGTTGCAATCAAACAAAAACCAAAAAAGTCTTGTATTAATTTTTGACTATAAGTTAGCTGGAAGCGCGTTTTTCGCGCAAAGGATGCATAGTCATTTTGTTTCTCCAAATATAGTAAAACACAAACAATAAGAGAGTTGTAGTCGCAACAACGTCACAAAGTTTGCTACTGACACGTACATCGTTTACAATAACTGAGATTAATTTTGAAGACTGTTAAATGGGATATTTTCGTTAGCTAAAAATGAAACAGACAGTTTATTCTTATCTTTCAGTTGAAATTTTTCAAGTTAATATGTTGCGGTTTTTTGCCGCATTGTTGCTACTTATCTTCATTCAAAAATAGCTTAGATGAAACTCTGTCAAGTTTTTGAGTTGTTTTCTTGACAGGTTTTTGTTAACTGAAAGCAATTTTAAACAAAAGCCTTTTAGTGATCGATTTCACATTTTTCCGCCTATCTCAATCGTATTCGAAACCAAAACTCACTTTGCTATTATAAGTTTTCTTATGTTTCGAAGAGTGGCTATGATTGCTTTCTACGACATGATGTAAAATGTGAGGGTTTTCGAGCAACCGTTCCTTAAGTCCATAATTTTGACGGTCGCAATTCACCTTTGAAAATTAAAAAAGCATGTGTTTGACAAACGTCAGCAATGTTTCAGGACTAAATTTTGCTAAGTTGATTTTATTTTGACGGAATAACTTATAAAAAATTCGTAACATTAGTTTTAGACCGAAGCGCTTCCCTCTATACTAACCAACATTGATGTCTCCTAATATACAAAATTTAAAAGGTTTTTTGTACAAAAAAGATTGTTTTACATCAACCTTAAATGCTGAGCTATGGTCAACAGCTGTACATACTGATTAAAATCGATTTCCCCTAAAATACGTAGAACCAATTATATTGCTTTAAAATTTACCTTTTAAGTCGATAGATGCTGAACTTTTTTAAAAGTATATACTGAAGGAAAGTACTTGGTGAAACAATTACACTAAAAATCAGGGGTCAAAACTCTTTTTTATGTACTCATACAACACCCTGAAATGTGTGAATTGAATATGTGCCCATTTCAAAGACCCACAAAAAATTGATGAACTGTCAACACAAACTGAGATTTAGATCTTAGATCTAGATTTAGAACACAAGAAAATCACCTGTTTATTGAGTTCAGTTTTCAATTTGTTTACTGAGATTCAGTTTATTAAATATTTTACGATTACGTTTTTCTTTGCAACAAAAAGTAACACTGGTCTTAATTAGTAACAATTTTATTAAAATCAATTTTTTTCTCAGTTAATATAAATTGATGAGCTTTTAGTTTAAACATTATAGTTAAGAATATAGTACGGTAGCTAACAGTGGACAACACGCATTTGTAAGAGCTTAAAAGAAGGCAAACAATCTTTCATATATACATTTCGCTTATACCGCACAGGACACGGAACATATAAGTAGCTACAGAAAATAACCGTGTATGGCCAGTTAAAACAACAAAACCATTATAATAGCTTCATCTATTTTGAATGCGTAACTATTTCTATTTCTGAATCCTGCCTGAGAAAAATTTTGTTTAGGTAAATTTGAAATTAATTTTCTTGTTTTTCAGTCAGATTTCTTTAATTATGGTTTTTATGTTGACTTTTTTAGAATTCGTTATTTTCTTCAAAAATATTAATTTAATACTGTTACATAATTATTTAAACTCATAGTAATTTTGGGCCGCTAAAGAAGTAAAATGCTTGCTAATGTTAGTTTTGTAAATGAGCAAAAGTGGATTGCGGACTGGTTATTTTGAGATCAATTTAAGGATATCGACTCTAATACTGCATTTTTCCAGAAAAAAGTTTCCAGACTCGATGAGCCCTTGAAATTATTCCTTTTTTTAGTAATTGACCAGGTGTTTGAACCGCTTTTTGACGGTGAAGGTTATAATCAAAGCAATTAGAGTCGATTTATGTGTGATGTCAGAAACTAATGGGTTTTAAGTGACAGCTACTAAGAAGAATCTGTGGTTGGAATAATCATATTAATCAAAATCGAAGAGGCGCAAGGGAAGGGTATTGCGGTAGTAAGAATGCCCTGAAATCGACAGAGTGTTATCATATTTGTAAGAACATAAGGGAACATTGGTTTATTAGAATTTTAAACATTTTGATATTTAATTTCACTTGTATGTGAAATCATTTTTTATAAGCTTCGTTGAGTTTATATTAAGAAAAATCAAAACATTAAAAAAGAAAATACAAATATTAATATGAAAATGTGTCCAAAGTTTAAAAACAGCAAATTAGTTCAAATTGAAAGTATAATTTTCAATGACAAACTTAAGTGGTTTTTTCCCATTTAAGGTGCTATTAATTCTGATATTCATCTTAAAATTGTTTCCATTGATTGTGTAAGCAGTTGGACATGACCACAAAAAAATTACTACAAGTAAATAATATTGTTACGAATAAAACTTACTTTGACGTTTGATATAAGTGTGCCTGCCTCGTAGCTGATAATGTCATAAATTGTCAATTTTTTTTTCTATAAAATTTGTGATCAAATGATATGCTCACACTTTGGAATCGAAATGATTGTCTATTCCTGTCTTCTTCGCGCAGATAAACGTACGACAATCTCGCATATGAAACTTGTCTTATGAATTTAATAGGCAAGTAAGTTTAAAAAACATGAAAAAATTTAATTAGATGCAAAAACTGTAAAGATCAATTCGTTAGAATTGACAAAATGTATCATTAACATTTTTTTTGAAGCCAGACACTGTTTTGCTGAAAAAATTGTTTCTTCACAAAAAAATTCTTTCTGGCCAATTCCAATCTGAAATCTATTTTCTCGACAAAATATAGATTGTAGCATTCGAAAAAGGCCTTGCTTGTTCTTCTTTCTCTTCAGATTTAGTTCTTTTACGAGTCTTAATATAATTGGTTGTCATTGGAAAGAAAATTATATTTAAAGCCTTTCATTTTGGAAGCATCATCAGAGTAACATATCACTATCAACTCTTTATTTACCCATATATATTAAGGTCAGAAATTATGGATTTCATAGAACCTTCCGGTTTATGCCCCTCGCGCACAATTTGCTCTTCCAACTTCTGTTTAAAACCTTTCTATACTATTAATTTTTACTCATTAAAGAACGTGTGCTTCTTGGTGGGAGATAATATGCAAACAATGTTCTGTGATTACTATATGAAAGTCAACAAAAAGAATCTGGATCAAATTTGTTTCAACTTTCCAGTTCAGTGGATAAATATAATATTTATTCCCAATAAACGTGCTATTGTTTATACAAAGAATACATTAACGTGCTACGTTACATCAACTAACTTACAACAGGGTAAGAAATAGCATGCTCCTAGTCTGGAAACATGAAAAGACTTAATGATTTAATCTGAGGGACGAATGTTGACTTTACTATTATTTCATAATCAAGGAAACCGGAAAGGTAAGCCCAAATCTTTTCATTAGTCAAAAAATTTTCCTAACAAAATTGCGTCTTTCCAAAAAGTTATTTATAGCTCCTTATTGCCCTCCCTCGACATTCTCAAACAATCTGTCATTTCACATACTTCATGTCCACGCCTTAAAACATGCAATTTGGATAACAGTATATAATGGATAACTACCAAAATCATAGCCTAGTTTCGAGGAAAGTTTTTATTGTCGTGCCAAAGTCAAGGATTATTTTGTAGTTTTAATCGAAGTCGAGGCCAACAAAAAAGTCGAGTCAAAGTCTTTTCATACAAAATATGGGTCTTTCCCATTATAGCAGCCCCCCAAGCCTAAATAGTCATATAAATTATGCCCCCCCCTCTCCAATCACGGTAAAGATGCCAGAATGGGGGGGGGGGTAATAATTTCATGGGGTATATAATGGGAAAGACTCCAAAATATCTGTCGCATTCGGTCTTTTCATGCCTAATAATGACCTAGAACGTTGTTTTCTCAAGTTGAGCTCCAGAACAGAATGAGGTGGAAAAAAAGTATCCATCGATTTTGTCAGACTTCTTCAGTTTCAAAGTTCTTCAGTCGCAAATATATTTCACTGACTCATTAGAGGAGAACTTTTTCTTCCGAATTGAGATTTTATCAAAATTAGACGGTGGACAGTTAGGTGATCTGTCTTCGTCAAGAAGTGCGCCCAAAAGAGGCCACGCAGGCAATTGGGTTGCCACAGTTGGATCGTCCCAGTAGCACTGGCGAGTCATTGAGGGCGGAATAAATGACTTGGACGCGCAGAGATGTGCAATGTTGTCTTTGTTTTTATGCAGTCCAAAGTTGTGCATAAAACATAATTGACACTGAAAACTGGGCAGATCTTTGCAGTTTTGAGAAAACCATTGTCTATGGTTGCTCTTGTCTGAAAAGTTGGCGACATCTGTGCATCCGTGCCTAAAGGTCATGTCCCAGTTTTCAGTGTAACGCCCTATGTAGATTGCTTTCATATCCTTCATAGTAGAGAGCGCACCATACTCAATTTGCTCCAAAGTGTCGGGTAAACAGAGAAGGGTGACCGCACCTGCGTGGAGGAGGAATTCTTTCGTCAGAATTTTGGGTGCTGTGTTGTCTTGGTTTGGGCCCAATTTGATCACTACGTCTTCATACCAGTGCTGCGGTGGATAGGGAGAAGAAAAGATATGTGGGAGGAAATAGTTCTCTTCCAATAATTCAGGTTTCCACTCAAAACCTGAAGATAAAAGTCAAGATCGCATATTAGTCGTAACAATTATAAGTCGATGTGTTAAACATAGCTAGCTGGATCTATTTTAGACCTGGATGAAAAAGAAACGTTGTACAATATACTGAGAGTTCCTATTTTTTGTCCGAGCAGGGTGCTTTAATGCCGCTATGTTTTAAATAGTCTTTACAAAATCGGTACTCTTCTAGTACCGTTAAATATGCATTATATTGAATCAAATTTAATTTACTAACCTTGTCGTTTGACAGTTCGGTCGATATAGTATTTCATGAACTTGTTTCTCACGCGAGCATTGCGTATCAGAAACCCCGACAAGTCAAAGATTTCGCCCTGAAATCATATTTAAACATAAAAACCGACTAATGTCGGAAGAACTGCTCATGAACGACAGGCGAGGCAATTTAATTCAGGGGCTGCAGCCTGGATAAATTTTTCTTTAAGGGTGCAAAAATGTTTTGCCACGCCCGGATTCGAACCATTGACTTTGCGCTCCCTGACCAGATGCACTGCCACTTCGGCTTTCAGGAAGCGACTTTATTTTAGCAACAAGCTTTACTTCGGAGTGAGAGCAATGGAGATCAATCAAAAATGAAGAACGAAAGCGTGAAAAAATCACTTGAGAAGTCAAAAATTGTTCTAGAAAAAAACGCAAAATGGTCAAGCGCAAAATCTGCATTAAAAAAGACCAACATGTTTACAATAATTGCTATGAACTTCGTTCAAGAGCAATTAAAAACTCATTTAATTGTTGAAATCTACAGCAACTAAACAAAAAGCAACAAAATGGTCTCAAAATTTAGTTTAATTTTAATACTAGAACCTTTTCGTTTACACCTCCTAATTGATTCAATCACTAATTAATCAGTCAAAAGACTGTAAAAAGAACTCCAATATATTAGGCTATCGACGACTAGTTTTAGGCTGCGCCAAAAAATTGTCACAAGCCAGCTATAACTGAAAACACAAATATTGATAGCTGAAGAATACTACAGAAAATTTACGTCGAAAGAGCTGTCAGGTAGCCAGGTTGCGAGATAGGTTCAAAATGAACTTTTTCTTTTACTTTTTCTTTTCAAAATCAACTAAGTTTCAACATAGACACTGACCGCAATAGTTATGAAATTTTCATTGGCAGCAGTCGTTGTCGTGATAGAATCAAATATCACGGTTGCTGTGCTTTCCTTGCAATCGTAATAAAAAACTTCCAGTTGGTCGAGCTGCAGATCACTTAAATCTACCTCATTGGCTGTTGGTAAATAGTTGTGGAAATACAGCGCTTCCAGTGAACCTCTTGAGCTCCTCAAAAGCTCCCTGAATGCTTCGTGATCTGCCTAAACAAATTCATAACGTCGGTACACACGAAATACCAGTAAAGTGGTTTCACAAACCAAGTTCTGCCTCAGCGGTAATAGAATCAGCTCTTATCAACTATTTAAATAAGGGGTAAGTTTCTGGATCATAGCCCTAAAACACCTCAAATTCGAAGCTTTTTAATTGGTACAAGAAAAAACTAGCAGAGTTCAGTTATACTGAGGTGAAAGACAGTCTAATAAAGGGGAATCTTTACTCAATTCGCGGAACGGTTGTCAAAAAACATAA
This sequence comes from Convolutriloba macropyga, assembly GCF_964194025.1. NCBI lineage: Eukaryota > Metazoa > Xenacoelomorpha > Acoela > Convolutidae > Convolutriloba > Convolutriloba macropyga. The sequence goes on from NC_134472.1 coordinate 30,656,990, forward strand.
GAAGTGATCCACAATTTCAGCGAGGTGAACTGAATAATGCCGCGAGACGTCAGCATATTTTGCAAAATTGAAGTTTAGTCGAACGAGTACAAAAAGATATAAGAAATAAGATAACTGAATAATTCAAAACTAACACCTCTCGTTCCAGATGGACAGAGATTTAAAAGCGTTTAAAAAAACTTTGAACGATAAATTTCAAAGGCAGCTTTTTCTCTAAAAAATCAGTGGAAAAAATTGTTTGACTTTTTATTTACCAGTGCGTTACACTATTTAATTTTTCATAAATTAATTTTTTTGTTGAAAGGTGGCAACTATACCAAATTCCGAAGTAACCTTAGCCTCTTAAATAATATTTTATAATATTTTATAATATTTTATAAGGCAACTGTTTATCCAAAAATCAATTTCGGGTAACATTTTACGATTCTTGTGCAAAAGTCTCGTGCAAAAATCTTTATTTAATCCAAAAGTAGTCCGAAAACAGTAAAATGTTCGAAACAAAAATTTAAACAAAGGTTTCTGTGGAGACAATTGTGTTGAATGAGTAGGTTTTGGAATAGCAAACTTTCCTCGTGAATTAAGCTCACAATGTTAACAGCATAACTGCAACGCCTTATTTTCAACACCTTAACAACTAGAAGGGAGCTTTTTTGTTTTAAATTTTTTTACTGCTAATATGAAAGCTTTATTTCACAAAAAATCCAATGTGTCAATTTTATGCTCGTTGTTCAAATACTGCAATTATTTTTTTCTATATATTTTTTGATATAATCAGTTGAAAAAAAGCAAAAGGACTAGTTTCAACAGGGCGCTATTAATGTAAAGCTGGCCCCTATTTGGAATCTTTTTATTGAGTTTGCGGTTTAGAACCATTTGTTGTGCGTACGAAGTAGACTCACCTAATTCTGATTGACTAACCAACTCAAGAAAATGTCATTTATTACAGTGGTAATTATATAAAACACCGGGGTGAATAACTTACACACGGTGTACTAATATGAAAGACTGACTGGGAAGAGATGTCACGCTCTATTGGAAAGAGAAGAGAATATTCTCAGTCTGTTAACGGTAGAGAATATACATAGCAGATTTTCATCTGCTGCATCCATCACGGTTTTGTTCGTGTTCAGATTGCAACTGAAATTTTTTGATTTTGTGAATATTAATCAAGTGATTCAGTTAATAAAGTCGAAAGTAAACGATCCTTAGTTGCTCATCGTTGAGACTAGTGAAGATCCCAGTAACATGGTATTCTATGCAGTAACGTCATTTCCATACCAGTTATATCCCATTGTCTTGTTATAAGAGTTTTGGTCCCAACTGGAGAGATCTGTATTGTCTGGTGTTGGTTCAGCTGTGCAGTGAGAATTCTATTCTTCTCTTTGCTTGTACCTTTGCTGATTTGATTTAGTGGCTTACTTTCTGCTTAGTATGCTACTAAGCCATTGTCAGCTACTCATTCTAATGAGCTTTTTTGAGTATAAACCCCAACCAAGCAATAGAAGAAGAAGGAAAGGAGGAAAAACTCTTTTAAAATTGTATTTTACTAATATGTAGAGGACTTAAAAAGAAGGAAAATTGGAGCTGAAAAAATGTATCTTAAAAACAAGACATCAATGAGTTTTGAAAGTCTGTTAGAAAAATTGGGTGACAAGTTTCCCAACATCGAGAAATGTGACTCGTATGAGAGAGCTGAGTCTCGTTGTTTATGTTCAAAAACTGACTTTGAATTTTTAAAGCATAATTTAAGGGATTTTGTATAAAAAATTGCATGAAAAGAGTATACAGATATTTAATATTTCTTATATCCAATATGGAAAGGATATATTTGTTTTCTTTTTGGATCAAGAGAAGATCCGAAGTGTACATCTGATGTCCGTATAGATAACAATTTTAGCATTCAAAAGATGTGACGGAATATGTTACAATGCGTGTTTACAGACCAATATCTTACCTCCTAACAGAGAAAAAGTTCGAGAATAATGCGGAAGTTGTTTTAATCGGGATTAACAGTTTCTAATATTTATTAGTAGTATATTTTCTGAGCACTGTATTAAGCCAATTGTTTTTTTTCCAGTGATGGTTTCCCAAGACATGGAATTTATTGTCTGACGCGAACAATGCTCTCTCATTTAATTCAAGGTGTCAATTATAAGCGTAGCTCCTGAGTAAAGGAGGAAATCAATATATATGTTGTGTTGATGAAATTGGCTCACAAAAGTTATTTTTTGTGTGTAGTTAATCACGGATAGCGCTATTACACTGATAATATTTTTGGAAAAAATGGATGAAAAAATTTTTATTGTAAGAGGAAAGCATTCCTCTTAATAATTGAAGTACTATTCTGGTTTGTCGTGGTGAAATTCCAGTAGAAAGCAATTAAACCGTTGTTTTAGTGACTGATCGTGGGTTAAGTTTTGTGTTTCTGTTGTTTGGATTTTAAAGGTTTGTCGAGATCGTCTCTTCAATAGTTTGATGATTGGGGATCAATGCTTGCTTGTTATTGTTATGTTTTAGAGGATCTACTATTTTGATTTTCTTTAGGTTGCGGTATTGTGAACTCGATTGACTCGGTGTCTATAAAATTGTTATTAAGTTTATTATAACTGTTGTTTCTTTTCTTTTCACAACCATTACTATGGTCATTATCTTACTTTTTGTGACTTCTGTGACAAATGCAGTATCTGTTCTGCTGCTGCTGCGATAGCGGAAGGTAGTTGTTATTGCTTTACCTAAGGTTTTATTTGCAGTTCCCTATTTATTGGGTAGGCTCTGCCATCTCCTCATGCCATGATTAACGATTGACTCGGTGTCTATAAAAATTAAAAATGTTTTTGAGTTTATTGTAACTGTTGTTTTTTCTTATTACAATCATTACTGTGGTTATTATCTTACTTTTTGTGACTTCTGTGACAAAAGCAGTCTCTGTGCAGCTGCTGCTGCTAGAGCGGAAAAAAATGTTTTTGCTTTACTTAAGGTTTTATTTGCTGTTCCTTGTTTAATGGGTAGGCTTTGCCTTCCACTCATGCCATGATTAAAGGTCTGATTAGAAGCGTTGTTTTTATTTTGTTGTACGGATTGGATTACGATCAGTTCCAGTTCAAGCTGAAATACTGTGTTCTGATCACGAACATCTTCTTTGCAAAAAGTGACGAACAGATGTTTTCGGTTAAATTAGTATCAATTGAGTGTTCTGTCTAACTGCAGCGATATATTCATGCCATGTGCAATGTCAAGTAAGGCTGCTTGGATATCACCTGCTGTTAGATTGTCTATGTCCGTCTTTGAATTCTTCTTCGTTGTTGCGATTGTTGAGATCGATTGTGTTTTGTGTCGGTCAAAACGTTTTCAAAATACGTCTTCCTGATGAATCTTCTGGACTAGTTGAACAACTTCAGTTTGTGGTTCTAATGTCGTTTTGTAGTGGTTTTCAATCTTTTTTCGCTTTTGCGCCAGTTGTGAGGTTACAGATTTGTATAAAGCATTTTTCATTTGTGTATTTTTCATATCCGATGAATTGATAACAAATAGTTTTCAAGTCTTGTGGTTTTTGGTTATTAAATGTTGTTTTAAAATCTGCCCAAAGTACTCCAGTCCTTTTGAAGGTAAAAAGGAGTACCAATGATATGCTGTACCAACCAGCGCAGTTTAAGCCATTAGGATTCCTTTAAAAATCTAGGCTCAACGAAGTAGATACTCGATTTTTTTCTGGGCCCGCTATCATGAACTTCTTTGCTACGGGAAAAGTAAAATAAAAATCATCAAAATCATCTATGGTATATGTAGAAACTGCACCCGCAAAATGTCTTAATTACTGTTGAAGTGGGACTGAGCATCCTATGTATCGGTAAATCATTTGCATAATTTTTCTTACTACAAGAGCAGCGTCTTGCGTTCAAGGTGCTTGCAATTTAAATGATGTTGAAACGTTTGTGATGTTCTGAATGTTCTGTTGGGTCAATTCTCTAGCAAATTTTAAAAAAAGCACTGCTGTTTTTTGTTTTGTTTGCTGGTGGTTTTGAGACCTTTGAGTTTGTTGTGATGTGTTCAATATGGTCAAACTACAGCAATCTCATTGCTTAAGTTAAGATTTTCGGCATCATGATTTTTAAATTTGATTTCATCTTTTTTAAAACAAAGTTATATGTTAGAATTGATAGAACTTCCGTTGAACTATCATTCTTTTCCGGAAAGCAATCTGGATCATAAATATGTTGTTGAGCTTCCGGGACAAATGTTGTGAATTATTTTTTGTGTTTAATTTTTTTTACTTCTGGTGTAACTGATTTCAATGAGTCGGTTTCTGTGACAGTACTTAGGAAAACTTCTATCAGGTAATATGAAGCTGTAATTTCCTGTCTTGCTAATTCCTCTATACTTTCAGCCCTTGAATTGTTTGTATCTGCGTTAACTCACGGCGTTAAATTTTTTTCTTTAAAACTCAGACAACATTTGTCTGAACTGTTTATTTGATTGAACTGTGTGGTACCGTTGTACCATATTAAGATCATGTTTATTAATTTGTACTAAATTAATTTATGTTTGCCCTTGTCAGGCTATAAGTCATAGTTCACCTACAAGTAATTTACCGCCGACTAAAAAGTCAATATTTCAGATTGTTCACAACCCCCACTTTTGATTATTTATTCATTCTCTTGAATCTTGTTTCTGAATTCAGTTGCATTCAATCTAGTCTGTTTTGCACTAATCGAGATCCTATCGCATTTGAGGAGGAATTCCACTCTCACTAAATTTGTCTGCAATCGCATCACGAATGCTAAGTAAATTTAAAAGTGGTAATCCAACAACTCTGTAAAACTTGGATTCGCATCTCTAATCCATTCATCTAACTCTAAGTGGATTTGTCACACGAATTGTATCTCTACAGTCAGGGATATCACAAGGCGCAGTCAGCAACTAAAGAACGTGCACTCTTGGGAATTGAGCCCTTTTGGGAAAAACCAACACTTGAACCTCCATTGCGATGGGATAGATGGCAGATCATGCTAAAATTGGCCATCATGGCTAAAGAAGGAATTTCAATTGACATTCTCCTTGAAGACCCTCCGGACAAGGTCACCCTACCTCCAGAACCTATTTACGAGGATGATGTCGAAAATAGCACAGCTCAAAGTAAACAAGATAGACGTACCAGAAACGAACAGCTCAAAATTTCATGGCTCAATCGATGTCAAAAAGTAGAACATGTTGGCATACTGTGTGGAGAAAAACCTTGGAAATATTGTGATAGCAAAGCAGTCTCTCTAACATACCTCATCTTGGGAATGGAAAGGAGACGAATATTTGGTTCTCAAGAACCGAGTATCCAGATCGATAGAGTAACAACAAAAGTTCTTCGGGAATGCCTTGATAGGGTGTTCACTAAGCAAAGAAATAACACATTTGATCGATATACATTTCTCACTAAAAAAAAATGAAAGGAGAACCTGTGGAAAAGTTCTACGGGTGTCTTCGAGAGTTGTCTCTAAACTGCGATCTAGGAAGTCACGAGGAGTCGATCATTCGGGACGTCTTCATAGCTAATATGCAAGATGGTGAGATCCAAAGGGAGCTACTCAAAGAAACACGGACGGCTAAAAAAGCTCTTGAGTTTGCGATGAACATTGAAATGGGAATACAAAACCAATTGAAAATTTCTGGAACTCCAACTCCCATGACCACAAATGAAATTTCAAGTCAATCAATAAATAATGTCCAAGGATCGTGGAATAGAACCCGAGCACCGACAAACCAGTTTGTAAAACCTACGATTTGCCCAAATTGTGGCTATGGCTGGACTCCTTCACATAGACAAAACTGTCCTGCCCGTGGAAAATCTTGTAAAAATTGTGGAATTGCTAACCACTTTGCAAAAGTTTGTCCAAAATCAAAACAATCCAGTAAACCAAACCCTAGAGTAAATTACGTAGATGACTCGGTTTTGGATGCGGCTACAGTAGGTACTTCAACAACGGTGGCGGAACAAGTTAACAATATCAGCAGGCTTCTACAGCAGAAGAGCGTCTACGATGCCAAATAGGACTCCGATTACGATGAGTATAACGATAACTGTGTAGCCGCAATTTCCATCAAAACCGACTCTCGTGAGGTAGAACCCGTAAATTTAGTCATTTGTGTTGGAAATACAAGCACGAAAGCATTGGTGGATTCGGGAAGCGTCTGCACGATTGTGAACAAAAGTCTGGCGGACACAGTGGTGTCCGAATGCGACGAAAGTTATTGGGTACAGTCACCCGAAATACATGATCTGAAAACTTTTTCTAACGATATAATCAAGATTGTTGGTGTAATCAATACATCAATAAAGTTTATAATGACTGGATAGCCACAGGCGTTGATTTAACTGTTGTGGAAGACGGTCACCGACCCATCATTGGACGAGATCTCTTTCCAAAGCTAGGCTTTTCTGTTATTCAATTGAAAAAAGTTGCAAATATTGATCAAAATCAATGTCCAATCAAGAGGCAGATCTCTTCTGATTTTCCAGATCTCATCACCCGCGTCGGTAAATCTTTAAAACATTCCGTAAAGTCAACATTTCATAATGAATTTACACCTACACATCAAAAAGGACGACGAGTCCCAATTAACTTACAGCCACTAGTTAATATAGAACTTAAAAAACTACTTGACGAAAAACACATCATAAAATTAAACAGTTGCTCAGACAAAATTTTTTTTTTCACCTATAGTAATTACAGTTAAAAGAGATAAAACAGTTAAACTACCTCCAGAACCAATTTACGAGGATGTTGTCGAAAATAGCACAGCTCAAAGTGAACGAGATCGACGTACCAGAAACGAACAGCTCAAAAATTCGTGGCTCAATCGATGTCAAAAAGTAGAACTTGTTTGCATACTGTGTGGAGAAAAACCTTGGAAATATTGTGATGGCAAAGCAGTCTCTCTGACATACCTCAGCTTGGGAATGGAAGGGAGACGAATATTTGGTTCTCAAGAACCGAGTATCCAGATCGATAGAGTAACAACAAAAGTTCTTTGGGAATGCCTTGATAGGGTGTTCACAAAGCAAAGAAATATCACATTTGATCGATACACATTTCTCACTAGAAAACAAATGAAAGGAGAACCTGTGGAAAAGTTCTACGGGTGTCTTCGAGAGTTGTCTCTAAACTGCGATCTAGGAAGTCACGAGGAGTCGATCATTCGGGACGTCTTCATAGCTAATATGCAAGATGGTGAGATCCAAAGGGAGCTACTCAAAGAAACACGGACGGCTAAAAAAGCTCTTGAGTTTGCGATGAACATTGAAATGGGAATACAAAACCAATTGAAAATTTCTGGAACTCCAACTCCCATCACCACAAATGAAATTTCAAGTCAACCGATAAATAATGTCCAAGGATCGTGGAATAGAACCCGAGCACCGACAAACCAGTTTGTAAAACCTACGATTTGCCCAAATTGTGGCTAAGGCTGGACTCCTTCTCATAGACAAAACTGTCCTGCCCGTGGAAAATCTTGTAAAAATTGTGGAATTGCTAACCACTTTGCAAAAGTTTGTCCAAAATCAAAACAATCCAGTAAACCAAACCCTAGAGTAAATTACGTAGATGACTCGGTTTTGGATGCGGCTACAGTAGGTACTTCAACAACGGTGGCGGAACAAGTTAACAATATCAGCAGGCTTTTACAGCAGAAGAGCGTCTACGATGCCAATTACGACTCCGATTACGATGAGTATAACGATAACTGTGTAGCCGCAATTTCCATCAAAACCGACTCTCGTGAGGTAGAACCCGTAAATTTAGTCATTTGTGTTGGAAATACAAGCACGAAAGCATTGGTGGATTCGGGAAGTGTCTGCACGATTGTGAACAAAAGTCTGGCGGACACAGTGGTGTCCGAATGCGACAAAGGTTATTGGGTACAGTCACCCGAAATACATGATCTGAAAACTTTTTCTAATGATATAATCAAGATTGTTGGTGTAATCAATACATCATTAAAGTGTATAATGACTGGATAGCCACAGGCGTTGATGTAACTGTTGTGGAAGACAGTCACCGACCCATCATTGGAAAATTTGCAAATATTGATCAAAATCAATGTCCAATCAAGAGGCAGATCTCTTTTGATTTTTCAGATCTCATCACCCATGTCGGTAAATCTTTAAAACATTCAGTAAAGTCAACATTTCATAATGAATTTACACCTACACATCAAAAAGGACGACGAGTCCAAATTAACTTACAGCCACTAGTTAATATAGAACTTAAAAAACTACTTGACGAAAAACACATCATAAAATTAAACAGTTGCTCAGACAAAAATTTTATTTCACCTATAGGAAAAACAGTTAAAAGAGATAAAACAGTTAAACTAGCTCCAGACTCCAAAATTTTGAATAAATCTATCCATAAAAAAATACCAAATGCCGAATATTGATAATTTGATTGACACAATTCAACAGAATTTGAATACATCCGCATCACAAGAAACAGCATACTATTCAACATTGGATTTGAAGTACGCATACAGTCAACTTAAATTAGATCCGGAAACGGCTCAACTCTGTAACTTTAATATTATTAGCGGTGAGAGAACTGGAGCATATCGCTTTATTACAGGTTTTTACGGTTTAACTGATATGCCAGCAGCTTTCCAAAAAGTGAGGGATTATACTTTAGTCGGACTTCAAAATACTTATTGTTTTCTGGATGACATTATAGTAGTTAGTCGTGGTTCTAAAGAAGACCACTTAAGACTTGTCTATAGATGTTTAAAGAAATTAGATGAGGATAACTTACGGATCAACTTACCTAAATGTCATTTTGCAAAAACAGAAATTGAATGGTTGGGACATAAGTTTAGTCAATCAGGAATCGCTCCACTTGAGTCAAAAACAGCGGCAATCGCTTCCCTATCAGCACCTGAAAATTTAAAACAACTTCTATCTTTCTTAGGTTCTGTTCATTATCTAGGAAAATTTATCCCTAATATATCTCAATTGTGCCATCCCCTTCGTCCATTATTAAAAAAGAACACAAAATTCATTTGGAATACCGAACATGACACACATTTTCAAGCAATCAAAAATAAAGTAGCAAACGCCACAGAAAACACACATTATAATCCTCACTTGGAAACGCGGATCAAATGCGATGCTTCAAGAGCGGGTTTAGGAGCAGCATTAGAACAACGTTCGCCTACGGGCTGGCATACAGTTGCATTTGGGTCTCGTTTCCTCACTTCTAATGAGGAACGCTACAGCATTAATGAATTAGAATTGTTAGGTGTAGTGTGGTCTGTAGAATATTTTAAATATTACTTATTTGGCAAATCATTCACAATTATCACTGATCATCGAGCATTACTTTCAATTATGAAAGAACATAGGTCTAATAAATCCTATAATAGTAGATTAACACGTTGGATCGATCGTCTTTTACCCTTTGATTTTAATATCGAACATATACCTGGTGCAAAAATGGGGCTGGTAGACTACATTTCTCGCCAACCAAATCAAAAAGCAAAAGTTAGAAACAAATATGACGAGGAATTTGCGGTAGCAACAATTACCCGCATTCAAAACGCTATTGCTGCAATTTATGTCAATACCACACCACAAACCTGTCAATCACAGCACTTTATTAGCGTCACTCACACACATTCCACACGTGCCTCGCATCCTCGCTCAACAAACTATTCCAAATTGCTTTCTGCCATTAATCGTAATACAACTCAGTTGCTTCTTGAAAACTCTGCAAACGCAGCACAAATTCAGTCTACTTCTACCATTAGTACAACGCCAATTCAAATCCAAACACATCTCAATACTCGATCAAACACATCTCATATCCATTCGATTCACAATCACACAATGAGCAGCTCTGCATCTAACCCGCAAACTCCCCTACACACAGCCGGGTCACCTTCCAGTCTACCCCTAATTCCGCAGTGAATACTACCAGATCATCCAATGAAGGCCAAACTTCCCCAAACTTGGACTTATCAAAAGAAGAGGTCTTCGAGAACAACCTCACGCAACTCTTCACGAAGGGCTTCTTGGCGGTTCTCACCAGTAAGGATGCTGTACTGAAGGAAGTACGTGACTGCATTCTTCAAAAACGATCCTCAAAGTTGTAAGGAAGTGAATCCTTACTTGTTCTCCTACTGGAGAGACCTACATGTCCGCTCGGGCTGTGTTTGCGTGGACGAACGAGTAGCGATTCCGCACTCCATTCAAGACGCTGTTTTGGAAAGCCTCCACTTGATACATCCGGGAAATTGGGGCATGATAACGCTCGGGCAATACGCGTTCTGGCCGTATATGCACCGAGAAATATTGAACAAAGCGGCTCAGTGCAAGCCTTGTACTGATATTGGTAAGAACCTTAAGGCTGTTATTCCGGCGTCTAAATAGAAACCTTTGCTACCATGTACAGAGCCCAATGAAGAAATACAAATTGACTTTAGGGGACCTATCACAAATGAAAAAGATCAAGATATTTATTTCCTTGCTTGTATTGATCGTTTTTCTAAATATCCCATTGTCGAAGTATTTGACAAAGCTAATGGACCAAATGTTTCTAAATTTTTAGACGATTACATTCAAATCCACGGTGTTCCTCGAAATATTAGATTAGATCAAGCACGTTGTCTAATAGGTTATAAAGTTAAAAAATTTTGTAAACAACATAATATTAACTTACTCACTGCCCCTGCAAAACATCATAGAGCTATAGGATTAGTGGAGCGTTTGATACAAACTATTAAAAGACGCTTAAGCTGCATGAAATTAGACAATAGAAATAAAACATTCACAATTAAAGAAGCAATAAAGTCAATAATCTATCAATTACGTATATGTAAACAACAGACAACAAACGTAACACCTTTCCAAGCACATTTTGGAAGAAAGCCAAACACACCACTAAGTAATATAAGTACAATAGCCAAATCATCTAATTTATCATATGAAAACATTCTTCACAACTATTTAGATGCCGATACCGTTCCTGTTGAAGATTACTTGGACGAAAATGGATGGATGACGGGGGATCGAAGCGATATTTTGATCGAAGAGGCGATGCAGAAAGCCCAGGTAGACGCGGGACGTCGCTATAATGGAGATCACAATAAATCTATCTCCCGTTTCATCATGCATCCAAAACTGAACAACCCAATTCCACGGACAGAGCAGTCACTGGATATTAAACTGGCTCAAAAAGCAACAAAGCGCTCCAAACGGGATCTTCGCGGACTCTGGGAAACCCTGGCCCCGGGTAGTACAGTTGTCCGTACATCTGATACCACTACGGTTATCAAGGAACCAGGAGTACCCGAAGTCTGTGTCAGAAACAGCGATATTGCCAAATTCGTCACCCGTGCCGCACGGAATACAGACCTCTGGGAATACGCCAAACGACGACCTCTTCCATATGAGAAAACAACGGAGGAGAAAATTTCTCAACACACTAAAGAATTAAAGAAAAAATTCCGCGGAGAGATTAAAATCCGCCATTGTCCAACCCAATCGGATGCAGCGTCGGGAGTCTCCTCAGCGAACAGCAACATCTCTAAGGCAATGGCGTCTCGAAAACCTCGCAAGCCCCAAGCAGGAGGAAAGCGTAATCGAAATACGTCTGCTACTTTGAACACCTCCAATGCCTCGTCTGTTGCTGCCTCCTCAGTGACATCATCTGTTGCTTCCCCCTCAACCTCTCGAAATAAACGTACTCGCCGAGCTCCCGATTACTTCGGATTTGAGAGTTCGGTGTGCTCCATAAGTGATGATTCAGCCGCTCCTGTTTCTAAGAAACAAAAACCAGCGAATCCCGTTATAGAGACTATTATTCAGGAAGAAGCAGCACAACCTCCTGTTCCTGATACACATTACGAGCTGCGAGTAGTGAGCCCTCCTGCACCTCCTCCAGTGGGGACATGGTCCCCTGAGAGCTATGAATATGAGGACTATGCACGAGAAATTAGTATGAGCGTCTTTGACGCAGAAAACCAAATTTGAGTTAAAACTCTCAAACTAACATTGTTAAAATTGTTAAATTGTGAAAATTTCAATTCTGTAATTGTTCTTTTCAATATGAATTCCTATCACTTTTCCGTTCACTCTGTATTTGTGTTCACTAAATAACTGTGTTCGTGTTAAATATACTTTAGTTAAAATTGATGTTGCTCATGTAACCATATTTTCTGTGTTATTAATTTTACGGGATTTGCGTCGCGATTGTGCATTAATTTATATTGCCAGCAAATATTTTACCGTAAATAATGAAAGTTTGCATTGACTTCATTTCCTCCTGCATTTGAACCACCTTTCCACTGCTCATTCGTCACTTCTCTGTTGTTGCTCACAATTCTTATTAATTATAATAACCAGTACATATGTTAATATTATCATAAATTTTACACTGTTACAGTTTAAAATTTTGCTCGAGCCCAGGATATGTGGTATGGTTGTACCATATTAAGTTTATGTTTATTAATTTGTATTAAATTATTTTATGTTTGCCCTTGTCAGGCTATAAGTCATAGTTCACCTACAAGTAATTTACCGCCGACTAAAAAGTCAATATTTCAGATTGTTCACATCCCCCACTTTTGATTATTTATTCATTCTCTTGAATCTTGTTTCTGAATTCAGTTGCATTCAATCTAGTCTGTTTTGCACTAATCGAGATCCTATCGGATTTGAGGAGGAATTCCACTCTCACTAAATTTGTCTGCAATCGCAACACGAATGCTAAGTAAATTTAAAAGTGGTAATCCAACAACTCTGTAAAACTTGGATTCGCATCTCGAATCCATTCATCTAACTCTAAGTGGATTTGTCACACGAATTGTATCTCTACAGTCAGGGATATCACAAACTGCATGACTTTCCCTTTGAATTCATTGTAGCTTTTCATAGAGACTGTATGAGACAAATAGGAAGTAAATGGTGTTCCAGCAGTTTCTGAACATTTGCTGTCGATTGAAGAACATAGTTGTTTTTCCAGGCTAAGTAGTGCGGTTTTCATTGGTAGGCTATCAAAACAAAAAGTTGTATTTCTTCAGTGCTGGTTTTACAAAATATGTAAAATTCTTTTATGTACTCAATTGTTTTTTTTATTCTCTTGTTGTATGCAGAACACTTGTACCGTTGTGAATGCGGCGTTGGATGAAAAAAGAGTTACCAATTTTGTTATGGGAGTTAATTCTTAGGTAAGAATACTATGTTCTACATGTCTACTTTAAAAAACGGATTAAGAGGGTTGTTCTTCTTGAGGCTGAATTTAAATTTGTAAATCTAGAGTAATATATTCAGTTTTCGTGGCTCACTCTTTTGAACTCTTTTTGAACTCATTCAGATGAACTCTTTTTAAGACTGGAATTTGTTAACTCACTTATCGCACCAGTTAAGGCAGATCCTATCTGGGTGGCTCCTTTTACAGCCTCAAGGATTATTCATCTAATCTTTCTGCAACGATTATTTCTGCGCGCGAAGTACACTTCTTACCTAGCTCTATTTGACTAACCGACTCAAAAAAATTTCAAATATTACGGTGGTATATATATATATATATATATATATATATATATAAATATATATATATATATATATATATATATATATATATATATATTATATATATATATAATAACTCACATATAGAGCTCTAATCTAGAAGAATAACTACAAAAGGGCATCATGCTTTATTTGAAAGAGAATAGACAATTCTCAGATTTTAATGAAATTTTTAAATAAAGATTTTTAAAAATTTAAGGTTTTTGGTGCAGAATTGAAAAATTAGGTTTTCATCAATGTCTTATTCTGCTACCAGTATTGTGCAGCGTCGAAAAGAAATTATTCAAATTCTAAGAAAAGACATTCCCTGTTCTTTTATTAATCGAAGTGCCTCGATCGCGCCGCTTATAAAATGTGTAATGAAAACAAATTGCTTTTTATAAAATTGTTTCTGATTTGTTTCAAGCATCAATTGTCTGTGCTATTAAGAAAAGAAAGGTGCCAAATTCAAAAACATTTAAAAACGTCTAGGAAGGAATAATTTTAGTCATTATAATTGTAAAAAATAGATGTATTATGCCAGTGCAGATGTGAAGACAATATTTACACAAATAAACAGATAATTTAATGATAATTTAATAGAAAAACAGTTAGAAGCACGGGACAGTTATGAGAATGATAACCAACTTCTCGCCGTTTAAATAATTTGATATAAAAATTGTCATTTGGCGTCGGGCGCCCTAAAACTTCTTGCAGAAGTGGGGACTCATTACAGAACTGATTGTCGAAGTGGGATAAAATGAAATTTTCAAAAGCTGTCATCTATTTCCAGCTTTGACAAAATGGCATTTTATTCCCGTTCCTAACTCAAAAAAGAATTGAGTAGTGGATCAGAAAAAAATTCAGTAAATTTCAGAACTGATTCCTACTCTGATTCAGGTCACATTTCGCTCTGAATTCGTCTAAGTCAGTCTCCAAATTCGTCTGAATCCGACTCTGATTCAAAAATTGATCTTCTCTGATTTAAAGACTGATTCAGACTCTGTTTTGCTCGAATCAGACTCAGTTCCAGATTGTAACTGATCTTTGAATTAGGTTGACATTGGAACCAAGTTCTTGAGCCAAGCTAGGTTTTAACAGTCTTATCTCTTTCGGGTCCTTAAAAATACCAATTCATGAAAAACCTGTAGAAAATAGAAATTTTTAAAAAATTGTTGTCCGAAATGTTCTCAAGTCCAGCCGCAGAATTGATTTTGAGATTTTCCAGTCTTCTCTTTGTGGTTTAAATCTCCTTCTTTTTCATCACTTGGGACCGGTAGTGGCGGAGCTACAAAAATTAACAATAATAGTACTGATAAAACGCGACAAAAATCGCACTTGTACAGTTCCCCGAAAACATTAGATTCAAAATGGAATCAAAGATTAATCAAAATAGAAAATAAAAACAAATTTTAATAGAAATTAGGGCAAATTCAGAAATCGATAAACACAACGGCAGTTACAAATCTGATAACCAAACATGTCCAAAATTTCAAGTATCACAGATGATGAATTATATAAAAAAGCACTATTTCAATTTAGGCTATCGAATAAATATACTGGATTAAGAGCTTCAAAAAAAACTTCACGAAATTGCGGAAACTGTTGATTGAATTCATATATCCCAATAAGAGCTTTTAAACTTTAAGAAAGCATCTTCTTTTATATAATGACAAATCTTCTCAAATAAACACATTGTGACCAAATCCTTTGCAAATTGACAGTTTAGAACAGGAAGCGAGTGTTGATTGAACATGGCAAATTAGCGTTTTGAATAATACAACTTAAAATGAGCTTTGTACAACTTAAAAATGAGCTTTGTCAAAATAGAATTGCGTGAAAAAAAATATCGGGTTGCTAGACTCAAATTAATTCATTTTCAATCACCAGAACTTTTGAATATCTGGAAAACACAGTTTTTTGTTCAAAGCTCTGTACAGTTAAAACATGAGGTTTGTTTGAAAAAAAATAAATGCTAAATGTTTTTCCCCAACTTGAGCTTTAAAAAATTTTTATTGGCTCTTAGATTCAGATTAACCAATGTGCGTAGCCGCCAAAAGTTGGTGATTAACTGAACAGAATGTTGTGGAGTGCGAAGAATATTTGTTTACAATCAAAACATGAGTGCCAAAAAATTTTTTGAAGTTGGAACTTGATTTCTTTTTTGCTGTTAGAATCACTTTGCTCACGGTTCAAAGACGCAACAAAACTTTATCATCAACAAACGTCTGCAATTGTTCAGTTTGGTACTCTGAGATGGCAGATAATGAGAAAAATTCAAAGTAGATCTCAAATTTAGACTTTGAGCAGATCAAAATTTCCAGCAAAGCTGCGCAAGCTGACCTAAGCCTGCGTTGCTCTCGCCAGTCCTTGTCTCAATCAGGTCCTGAAGAACATATTTATTCGGAGAACCAGATGAAAAAATCTGTGGCACATGATCTGACTATTTTTTTTTAATGCTAATGTTGCAAAGACCTCATTCAGGGCCTTTTATTTTTTTGTTTTTTGTTATATGAAAAATCTTTTGATTTTGTTCTGAATCAGAGTTGATTCAAAAATTGTTGTTCTGATTTTGCTCTGATTACGAGATTTTCAAAGAAAGCTGATACTGAGTTTTCGAATCAGATGGACTCAGAAAAAGTAAATTGTTCTGAATTATCTCTGATTCAGTACTGAAAACCAAATTTCGGGCTGAAAACCAAAAAACGGGCTGTGTAAATGGGATAGTCGAGGTTCAAAACCCATGGATTAGTGTTTACATTATTCGCTTGCATCTAAAAATTGCATGTCGTATACTCTAGGATTATCTTGGGTTAATTATCAGGAATTGGGTCATCAGTAGAACATAGAAAAAGAAACCTCTTCAAAACCTGCTCCCTCGAAGTACAAGACCATAATTTTGATGTCCATTAACTCTAAATATAACAGTAAATTTGTATAATTTCTGATGGGGCTATTGATGATGTCAACAAACAGCAGCTTTGTGTTGTCAATTTTTTGAAGGTCAAGCCAATGTTTGGTGTCAACATTTGAAATGTAGAAGTTTGAAGAGAAATTAGTTGGGGGCAAGTTGCGCAACACCAGGTAAGTAGCACCATGTGAATGCTTGACAAAAGTACATTCGGCTATTAAACCGTTCTCGCAATTACACGTCGAATCATCTGTACAGGGTTCCAAAGACAAAACTGGGGATGCCAGAAAAACAATGGACAAAATTGTTTTGTGGAACATTATTCCAAAGAGGTTCAAAAACTTTACAAATAACGTGACGTATAGAATTCAACCTCTCTTCGGCCAAGTTTAGATTGTCTATCTAACTGAAATAACTAACTATTTAAGGGAAATGTTTCGCGAGAAATAAATCCGGTGACCTCCAACAAGTCAAGTTGCCAACGGAGTTTGCTGATTAGATTATCTTAAACGCAATAAATATTCATCTCTCCCACACCTCCCGCAATATATCACCGAAAGTTTGCTTCACCTTCAGATTCAAATAGAGCCAATTCATTATCATTCACTAAACATGCTGCATTTGATTCATTTGTACATACAAATCAAACTATACTTTACCTCATATATGAAAAAGTTAATCCCAAATGTTGCGATAACTTAATAATGATTCTGGTAGGTCGATGCAATGCTCATTAATATATCCTGTTTTTAGTAACACCAAACAGCCTCGGTTAGAACCTCTATTTGAATAGCGGCATTTAGACCATAGGTAGTTAGAGGGAAAAACCGCATCAACGTTTTTTTCAAAGGTTGCAACGCGATGTCTGTTCTCGATACCTTTCTCACGTACCAACTAAAATGTTGGAACTCTAAAAACGTTGAAGAAATCTGACTGATCAAAATTTTCCTCAAAATGAGCACGCACATTTTTTTGCCCAACAAATAGACATTCTAAGTAGAAAAAAAAACAGCCAAAACAGCCAAACAACAGCCAAAAACAGCCGTGACAGACTTGATCTGAAAAAGAGTGCAACATCGTTAATATAAATTTTTCCGGAAGCAGCGCGAAGTACGTTTTTGGTTTGTTTCAGGTATCTCAAATTTGCCTGAACATTTTAAAGCGTATGCATTTCATCCTCTTATCCTCAGAAATGCGTGAGTCAAAAAACAAAACTAAGCTTTTGGTCAATCCTTTCAATGTTTTATATTTAATTTCGTAAAGAAAGGGAGATGAGAAAAATGGAAAATTAATTGAAATATAATTTTGATAATTGATCTCAATTTTTGTCTCCTGTTTTAAACGACCAATTTTACACCCACTAAAGAAATTAAATCAATTATTTCAATTTTGTTCTAGCGGCTCAAATTCGAAAAAAGTGTCTGAAGGTCATATTGTATATCAATAAAAATTCAGCGAAAGGTGCGTTTTTTCTTTTAATCTTGTGTTTTGATAATTTAAAAACATGGTTTTGGCGAAAAAAAGATGGCGAGAAGTGAAATACAAGAGCAATGTTCCCATGTTTAATGTAGTATTGCTAATTGGATAATTGCCGCCGCAATTATCGATACTACAGAGAGTATAATTATTTAACCGTCGACTTTGTGAACACTTTAGACTTAGTCTAAACTGACGGAATATTAAGAGAGAGCTATGCTGCGTAAATTGCGTTGAGTGAATGAATACATTATTCATAGCCAAATACTGCTGTGTATTATTTAATACACTATGGAGCAGGCCATACCGGCTGATTCATTGCCGCTATTAATACGCGTACTAAGTGAACGATACTGAAGCTATCCAGGCCGTTCTTCAGCAGCAAGCCTGAAACGAATATATGACTAAAGACGAGTAATAGTCGGCTCCACGAATGACCTAGGAATTGATTCGGAGCTAGTCATAAGTCTTGTGATTTTTTAGTCGTGTTGACTCAGTTATAAACACGCACGAGCTTAGAGCTTGCTACTGAAGGAAATCAGACCAAACTCAACCAGCGCGAACGTAAGACGCTTGAATTTCAACAAAAAATTTTCTCTCTCTCTCTCTCTCTCTTTCTCTCACTGCTCTTAGAGCGAAATATCTACTCCTCAGCTAAGAGGGAAATATCAGCAGCGATTGTAAGTCTGCTAATTTTATAGCAAAAATAAAGTTAGAGTAATGTTCACATCCAGCAGTAAAATGGATTCAATTTATTGATTAAGATTAGATACCCCACCATATTTTCAAGTAAGATTTACCTCTTAATTGTGCTCTATCCTTTCTGTCTATTTACTAATTAATCTTTATATCTAATCAATTTTATTTTCTAGCAAATAACACATAGATTTGGAAATTAGCAAAGAACATTGTGAGCATATAGTGAAACTTATTCTAGCACGTAATTAAGGTCGCTACAATAATATAGGTTTAGCTCTAGTGTGGTAATTAAGATCAAGCGAATAAAATACCTACCACATCAGAGTTAAAAACTGGTGCGACGAGGAATAAAGAACGTCGGTTGCTCACACATTTAGGGACCTGGTGGACTTTTTGTGGCTAGTTTTCCAAACCAAAAACCCAGAGGTCACACAGGTTCTATGGTAGGGCCACATACCGCGCTATCCCAGTACCTGTGTGAGATGTTCTAAGATTCTGAACGTCTCAATTACGACCGACTAAAAGAGACGGGTTCTCCCCACAAAAGAACAGTCCACTGATTTAGTAACTTTGAGCACCGGTTCTTTGCTTCTCAGACCCACATTTTGACACTGTAGGTTGGTTTTTTAAGCGCACACGTGAGTACATAATTGTGTATCACAAAAAGACGTCTTTTGTATCCCCCCCCCCCGTACAAAATTAGACAAGACCGGTCACATTAATATTACTTTTAGACTAAATAATTGTGTTCAACTTAACCAAATCTTTAATACTGTTAGCATAACGAACTGTACTATCCCCCCTAGTCCTATATACGAAATCATACACCCATATTCATTAATCTAGCTCTCATTTATTGTCCATAACTTAACCTTAGCGTGTCTTATACATCTTAACTTTTGATTTATCATCTAATTGTCGAACTTATCATCCTCCAAACCCATAATACTGCAAAAACAAATTGACCCACATGCAAATAAGCTTAGTTTAACGTTGTTCTGCTTCATTATACATGCATAGTGTATCTATTAGTGTCTCTAAAAGTTATTAACTCACTCTGATAGCCACAAATAACGTTGTATTGTCAACCAAACGCTCCAGCAATCACCATAACGCCTCGATTTAACCCCTGAATTTCTAAAATTTTATGTTTTCGAGTTAAACAAAGTTCGTTTTATCAGGTTTTTAGCCCAAATTTTCCTATTTTTTGCCTAAATTAACAGGAATTAGTGAGAATTCATCCAAAAATCAGCCAATTATACACGATTTTTCACTAGAATTGTCCGGAATAAAGTGAAACTTTTAAATTTCATCAGATTTTTGAAGAATTTAGCCCTGTTTGGTGTAGAAATTGCGTGTTTTTGCCTAAATTCGACACAGTTTCGAGTAAATAATTGAATTTTGGTGCCAAATTTAACTAAAATTCACCTAAATAAGCCCAGATTATTCTCCAAAATTGTAAATTTAAGCCCACAAAGTCCTAAAATTCCCAAATTTAGACGAAAATCTTTCAATTTTTATCTAAAAACTGCCCAAAATTAGGCCCAAAGAGCCCAAAAATTCCTAAATTTGCCCATTTTTGACCAAAACATTTGAATTTTTACCCAAAATTTATGCAAATTTATCGGTTTTAATCCAAAAATTAACTAGAAATTGACTATATTTCGTAAGTTTTAAACA